>NC_137272.1:15597510-15792510 GCF_053477335.1 Acartia tonsa | reverse complement strand
ACCACCGCCCCAATTGCAATTTACCTACTAACATACATATTACATAAAATTGTAAACACCCCCCCCCCCCCCTTCATACTTTTCCGTATTTTCTTATTTTTAATTCATTTCGTCTCGAACAGGGTATGGAATAAGTTTTGAAAATGAAAATGTGTTGTTTAAGATCTTTTAATAGCCACCCCTTTTCAGGGAAGTTGTTTTGAAGCTGCCCCAAGCAATTTTAAGGCGTTTAGCTATGGAAATATGGAGAATAGATGTAAGATGTAAATATGAAATTAAGATGTTAAATTGAAATTTAGTAGAAAATATAATCTTAAATAATCTTTTTATATTCAGTTGCGCCCCAAGCTTCCACGGGAGGAAGTTCGGCAGTAAAATAGCCTAAAACCATCCCAGAAACTATTTGATGCTTCCCATTAAGAGAGATATCAATCAGTTCTCTAATTAGCGAGATCTTAACGGACAAAAAAACTTACTACTTGATTTAATATGATTTCTTGATGGTTTTGTTAAAAATGACCTTAAAAAATGTAACCTTTTAAATTAATTACAAATTCAACCTTTGATATTGTTTCGGTATGTTTTTCTTGTATTCCCTGGCAAGTTCGAACCCATTAATCCCTGTTTCCTTACACCAAATTTCCTAGAGAATGAGTGTGTTACGCGGCATTCCTAACTATCCCCGCGCGGCGCGTGGCTTGTAAACGGACAAAAGAAACGCGCACTTATCCTTTGATTAGTCCCACGTGAAGAGCTACGTGATTGAAAATAATGTATTGCTTGAATATATATGTGCTCTGATGTGTGGAATATCTCAAATAAGCCTTCTGCTTAGTTTGACATCATAATGTGGTAAGAATTTATCTTAATTCTTAATAATAAGTGTAGTATGGTATATTTTTACGAAGAAATTTAAAACATTAATTTTTCAACAAATAGACCATTTAACTGCTAACTTTTGACATACGAATATTTTCCTTAATTTTATTGATCATTTGAATCTAAAATTATCAATTTCTGATGCTATTTAATATGTTTCGTGCCAATTTAAAGTTTTTTAGAAATTTTATATTTTTAATTAAATTGAAATCACGCAACCTCGATATACAAAAATAATAAACCATTAATATTATGTAATTAATTTTTATATTTTTGTTTTAGATGCACCGTTTTCATGGTAATAAATACACATTTGTAAACATTCACATGTTGGTCATTCGGAGGGCTTGGAGATTAAGATTTCGTGTACGGCAAGGCATGCGTACCGAAACAATGAAAACGAGACAGAACAGATGCAGCTAAGAACATTCTGTGAAGTTTTGTGAATGTGTTGGTTGTGATACCTTACCACACATTATTATTATAGTCATAATCAGTACAGTTAACTTTAGTGACAATTATGGGTCCTAAAAAGAATAAAGGTGAACAATTGAGTAAGCGGCTGCGTCCAGCCGTTGATGCCCTAACCAGTGAGCTAAATAGAGTGATGAAGTTGGTCAGTGATACTTCAGAACTTAATGTTAGACATCTCACTAAGGAATCAATCCTTGTCCATGACAAGTTCGAGACATTTGACAGCATCATGGTCGGTTTTAGCAAGCTTGGTTTGAGAATCCAAGAGCTTGATGAGTTTAGTGACATTTATTCTGATATAGTTACTGTACAAAAAGACTATAGTGCCTTAAAAGATGCTCTTGATGCTATAGAAGAGCTTAGTGACATTCAAAGTGTTGTTGATGTTGTTGGTGATAATTTGCCTAATCATCAGGCTGAACTTTATGATCGATGTTTGAAGATTGTGAAAGTTATTAAAGGGCCATACTTTCCCTTGCCCGATGCAATTATAAACACTTTGTCTGCTTTGATGAAACGTCTGGCTGAGGTTAAGCTTGAACCTGTGAAGCCACCCACGACGATGGCGGGTGCCTCGACAGCATCGCCATTTGTGTCACCGTTTGGCACACCACAGTTCGTCGCCGGTTCTATGTTCACGCCAGGATATATGAATCGTGTCGACGAACGTCTTCTTCCATCTTTCGACGGCCTGGAAGCTTCCTATGTAAGTTTTAAAGACACTTTTAAAAAGCTTACTGTAGGACAAGACCCGTCGTATTTACAGTTATTGTTGAGCAGTGAAAAGGTCTGTAAAAATAAAGAGCTTAGACTCCAGTTAATTCAGATTCAATCGCATGAATCTCAGTGGGCCTACCTTGACGCACGTTTTAAGTCCAAAACACGTCAGATGCTCTGCCTTTTCAACCAATGGGAGAAGAAGTCTAAACCGTCGGACTCCAACCAGATTGTGACTGTGTTAGCAGAGTTTGGTGGAGCAGTTAGCCAGCTGGAGCAGCTGACTAAAGATGATGAAGATGATGAAGTTACCACTAGCCAGTGGTTGACTGTTATACTTCTTGAGATGTTATCCAAGAAGTTGCCACGTGATTTTCAAGATAAGCTCAATTTATCATTGGGCTCGATGGATGTCCCAAACGTCCCAAAGCTGTTAAAGATTATTGAAGAATAGCGTGGCGCCATTTTAATGAGGTGTTCGACTGATATGGACACCCCCTCTAAGAAGAAAGGTAACCCTGCGACAGCCGCTACCGCCGTAGGTAAACCTGGTAAATCTAAGATGAAGCAGTCATGTTTTGTTAATGGCTGTGATGACATGCACTTACTTTACAAGTGCCCAAAATTTCATGACCTGTCAGTGTCAGACAGGAAGAGTATTGTGGAGAGTGCTGGATGCTGTTGGATTTGTTTGCAAAAAGGGCATAAATCTGTGGATTGCCCGAAGGCAGATGTAATAGGCGGCTGCAAAGTGGACAATTGTGGTCAGGCCCATAACAACCTTTTGCATGAGAGTGTTGATATGGCTGCCGCCGTCTATGAAGTACATACTTCCCCTGAGGCGAACCTAATGTTAATGTTACAACAATTAGACGTCGTTGACATTAATCGCCAGAAGGTCCCAGTGAACGCTATGTGGGACACTGGTTTAACTACCACAATGGTAACCCAGTCACTTGTTAATAAACTTCAGTTACCTTTTACTGGACGTTCAGCAAGAATTTCTCTAGCTGACGGTGAAGTTAAACGTCTCCCGACGGTCAAGCTATGTTTAATTGATCGACACAAGAATTATCACATATTAGAACCTGTGGTAGTGCCTCTCATTGGTCCAAAAGAGGCGATCTGCTCCATAAATCCTGTGGAGGCAGCTGTTTTGTTTGATATGAAACCTGAAGATTTTACTTTGGTTGATGGGCAGGTTGATTTGCTCGTAGGGCACCTGCACCCATCGATGTTTCCCTACTCTGAACGTTCAGTAGGAGAAACCATGCTTTACTCCAGCCTGTTTGGATCTGGATATTTTGCTGTTAGTGCTAATGGTTTAGCAAAGAGTAGGTATGTTGTCTGCTCAGATGTTCAGCCGCAGCCGACTGTTGGTGCTGCTTGTGATGCTATTATTGAACCTGTTGGTTCTGCTTGTAACGCGGCTGATGAACCTTTTGGTTCTGCTAGTGCTGCAGCCGTTGACAACCTGGCTACGGCGGGTGCTGCCGTGGTTATTACTGATAATGATGTTAGTTGTGCTGCAGTTATTCCTGATGATATTGGTAACGATACTGTAGTCGTTGATAACTTTGTTACGGCGGGTGTTGAGCCGCTGAATGATTCGGTTCCAGCCGGACAAGAGCCGACGGGAGTTTCGGTTCCGGCTGGACAAGAGCCGATCAGAGTTTTGGTTTCAGCTGGACAAGAGCCGACGGGAGTTTCGGTTCCAGCTGGGCAAGAGCCGATAAGAAATTCGGTCTCGGCCGGACAAGAGCCGACGGGAGTTTCGGTTCCGGCCGGACAAAAGCCAGTAGATGATTCTAAGTTTTATGACAGCCACATTTTTATTACGTGCCCTGGTGGTGTTATGAATCAAGAATCGACTTGGTTGCTGCCAAGCTGGCCGCCCGACGCAGGGTAAGAGGCCTGCAAATGGCGGTTGGAAATATGGCGGGTGTTGCCGCCAGAAAGTCATTGAAATTTTTCAAACCACATATATCTAATCCACAACATAAACTATTTATGTGACAATGATCTTTAAAGAAAAAATATTGCAAGTTTTATGTTGAGCTTGTGAAAGGAACCTCAATCGGTTCTGTAAAGAATAAGTATTCATTATTCAACTAATTTTATTGTTCATACCTAAGCACAAAAATTCTACAAAACTGTTTAGACTTTTAAAGCAGATTTTAAAAAGATTTTGTTTCTTTAAGTATGATTTTGAAGAGCAAAAGTTTGTGAAATGATTTTTGCAGATTTTAAATTGAGAAAAGTAGATTTTTTACAAATTATTTTTCTAGTTTTTTTTTATGGTTCACGTTTACTTAAAAAATGTTATTTCTCAGATTCTCATATGAAATAATGCATTAAAGTAAAGAACACAACATGTAATATTATTATGATAATGTTTAAGATATTCCTCATTATTATTTTAAAAGATTATCGCAAAAAATCAAGATATTTGTTTAAATTTGTAAGCAAATCAAAGATTTTCTTTCATTCCGGAGGCAGAGATTCTTAACAATTCATGTACAAAGTTTTTTTTTGTTCACTCCGGAAGCTGGGATTCCATTAATCCACGCGAAAAGATTTTTTTTCATTCCGAGAGCAGAGATTCGTAGTAATATACGTACCTAGCGATTTCGGACAATTTTAAACCTTGAGAAAATACTTTAGCAATTATTTTCCTAGGTATATATATTTTTCGTTCATGTTTAAGCATTTATAATAATGAACACGATGTATGATATTATTAAAATATTGATTATTATTTTATATAAATATCACAGAATTAATTTAAGATAAACTATGCATATTTTAAATTAACTCTACCTTCATTTTTATCGCACATATTAAAATTGAAGCAGTATTTTTAAAAGAAATGGGTAACATTTCTTAAGATTTTTAAGTAACGCAAATTTGATACAATTTCGTTTAAACTTTCAAATCGATGCAAGATTTTTTTCATTTGAAATGCAAACTTAAGTTTTTTATACGTTTACGCAAGTTCTTTCAATGATTTAAGTCTTTCCGGGACCAGGGATTTTTTTCGCGGGAAATTTCCTAGGTACCTGCGCAGATATAAACATTTTTATCCTTGTTGGATTGAAATTTGACATGATAAGAAATTAACAAAATGAGATTTTTACATCATTTAAATATTTCTTTATGATTTATTACAATCACATAAATAATTTAATACTATATGTATATTAAAATTATTACTATTTACCTTTTAACCGATGTACCTAAAGAAAAAATGCAGATTTTTTTCGCCTTGAATTAAGTAGATTCTTTGAGTTCGAAGATTTAAGCTTAATAAGACCGCTCTATAGTGTATCTTAGCTCTGTTACCTCGGCCAGACATACTACAGAACGGCAAAACTAAAGCATAAGATAATTTTATTTTGATTGCTTTGACTGATGATTTTAAAGTTTCTTGAATTATTCATGATTCTTTTAATTTTTGATTTGATTTAAACATCACTAATTATGTTTATTTTCAATTGATGGAGCCCTGCGCCAGAAATCCTGTCGGAAATTATGCAGTATCAAAAAATTGTGATGGAAAGACATAACGTCCGTCAGGATAGCTGGAACATGGCATTATTAATATTTTAAAGATTGGTTAGTTTGTATCTTGAGGGGTTCATTCTAACTGAGGCCCCAAATTGCCTTAATTTTGACTGTATGAATATGTACAAGTTGCTTTCTTCTCAAAACAGAGAGAAATTGCAAACTCAGCATTTAGAGAAGTTCTTTTCTTATATTGAGCTTTTGTTTTATTTTGGTAAATTTAATTTGCATATTTCAATTGCAATTTTAATTTTACGCAGTTTTGATTCACGAAGATTTAAAATTATGAAATTTTAATTTTCCGAAGTTTGATGATTTTTACAGTCATATTTTATTTAGATTTAAGTATCTATTTTATTAAACATGTTAGATTTAAGGATCTTACCTATCTTATCTTAAAAATGTTTAGATGTAAGCCCGAGTATTTTTCCGCTGGAAACAATGCTAATTATTGAGAAGTTTTTTATGAAATTTTACTTTCTTTTCTAGCAAAAAGATTTAGTAGAAAAAATGTCATTATTTAATCTTTCTTTCTTTTGATTTAAAAGTTTGAGTTGATTATTTAATTATTGATGCGATTTTTAGTATAAAAATCATTTACCTATTTTATTATGTAGGTGCCTAATTGAAGTTTAGGTACTATTGATTATTAATTCATGTATTCGCAATTACATGGTCTGTAATTCTAATTCTATTGAGATTATGAGGCCATGATATAATGAGATGTGTGAGTGGTAAATGTGCAATTCATGTATATTGAATGCTTTTCCCATTCCTTATTCCTATCCTTATGTGGTAGTGGACTCGGTTTGAGTTATTGTGGTATTCGCGAGTTACCATAATTAATTTTAGGCCTTATGGCCATAACATTTTAAACTCTTGTGGTTTATGTGTTGTGAGATTGTGATTTTGTGGACACTGTCTGCACGCATATTGCAAAGATGAGGTATTGTGTTCGATTCCCAGTGAATAGACGGGTGTGTTTCGGTATGTTTTTCTTGTATTCCCTGGCAAGTTCGAACCCATTAATCCCTGTTTCCTTACACCAAATTTCCTAGAGAATGAGTGTGTTACGCGGCATTCCTAACTATCCCCGCGCGGCGCGTGGCTTGTAAACGGACAAAAGAAACGCGCACTTATCCTTTGATTAGTCCCACGTGAAGAGCTACGTGATTGAAAATAATGTATTGCTTGAATATATATGTGCTCTGATGTGTGGAATATCTCAAATAAGCCTTCTGCTTAGTTTGACATCATAATGTGGTAAGAATTTATCTTAATTCTTAATAATAAGTGTAGTATGGTATATTTTTACGAAGAAATTTAAAACATTAATTTTTCAACAAATAGACCATTTAACTGCTAACTTTTGACATACGAATATTTTCCTTAATTTTATTGATCATTTGAATCTAAAATTATCAATTTCTGATGCTATTTAATATGTTTCGTGCCAATTTAAAGTTTTTTAGAAATTTTATATTTTTAATTAAATTGAAATCACGCAACCTCGATATACAAAAATAATAAACCATTAATATTACGTAATTAATTTTTATATTTTTGTTTTAGATGCACCGTTTTCATGGTAATAAATACACATTTGTAAACATTCACATGTTGGTCATTCGGAGGGCTTGGAGATTAAGATTTCGTGTACGGCAAGGCATGCGTACCGAAACAGATATAATTTTAGTTCTCAAAACTTCTTTTTATTTTGAGTATTTTTATCCTTGTTTATGCGTTTGGGCAAAACAAAAGTCATAACACCCCCAACCCCTCCACTGAAGGGGGGGGGGGGGGAGGAGGAGTATTTGAAAGTCAAGGGCAGGCAGATTATTTACATGTATTTGCTGCTACTGTGTAATAGTTATTTGTCGGATAGTATTATAGACAGCTTTCCGCGGATATCCAAATGAAAAAAATTGAAAGATCAAAACCAGTTTTGTTAAAATTTTCGGATCATGGAAAGAAAACGAAGTTGCTTGTTTCGTCGTATTTTCACAGTAGCCTTTCTCCTATTTCTAGCCCCTGCGGGGGGCTCTAGCCCTGCAGGGCATATTTTCTAACCCTGCGGGGCAATCATTAACATTTACTTAACCTAACCTAACCTAAAATAACCCTTCAAAAGCTACTGTGAAAATACGATGCTTTCTCCTATTTCTAGCCCCTGCGGGGGGCTCTAGCCCTGCAGGGCATATTTTCTAACCCTGCGGGGCAATCATTAACATTTACTTAACCTAACCTAACCTAAAATAACCCTTCAAAAGCTACTGTGAAAATACGATGAAACCGGCAACTTCGTTTTCTTTCCATGATCCGAAAATTTTCGTTTCAATATTCGTTAAAATGTCTATATTACGATGCGATAATTGATTTTTCAGTATAGCTGAGAACCGGTTCTAATCCAGTGGATATGAATCGGATTGGAAGCCTTACTGGAATATTTACTGCTTGTTTTTTTTTACATACTGATACAATAACAAACAAGTCTATGCATAATAGTTTCATTTAGACTACTGCACTAAATTGTATCAACTTAGACAGATGTTCAGAACCTATAAAATAGCGTAAAACATGTACAGCTTTCTTGAAAATTAAAAAAAATTGAGTTTAGCAGTTTTCGAACTTTGGTTGAACAAATGAATAGGCAGTATAATGCACTTTATAGAATAACTAGCGGTTGCGCAGAAAAATAGCCTAAAACTATCTTAAGGCTCAAATCTGAAAAATATAATTAAATCATCCCAGAACCTATGTGAAGCTTCCCTAAAAAGGAGAACTCAATCTGTTGATTATTTTTGATATCGAAGCTACTTCATAAATGTTCGTATCTAAACGGCTGTTAAACAAATTGACGGACAAAGTTATAAAGTAGATGCTCGTTACTCTTGGGAGGAATCAGGGATCTAAAGGGATAAGACAATGGCCGATAAATTGATATACATTATACATCCCATAATATTATACACAAAATATCAGTCATGTAGATACAATTATTGGTCAAAACGTTTGGACACACAACTTAATCAACCAGCCAATCAAAATTTAAATAGAAGTCCCTATAGTTGTAGAGCTGACGAATAAGAAAAAACAAGTACCTAACTGACAGTCTGGCGTACTTTATAGAAATACTAGCGGCTTTGTGATTATGGGAATTATTACATCTTCTATTACCTACCCAGCCGAAAAAATTGCGAATGAGCTGCCAATTTTCGTGAATAAATGGCGAATTCGCAAAATATATTGGGGTTGGTAGGGGGGTGTCCCTTCAAGAAAATAGCCTAAAACCACCACAGGACTAGAAGTTATGTTCCCTGAAGAGTAGAATCCAAACGGTTTAGTGGTTACCGAGATCTAAAGGGACAGACGGACAGACATCATTCTACTTTGTATTATAGATAGAAGAGCTTTGCTTGTAATAATTATGAATTATTAGTGACACTGATTAGCAATTCTTATATATACTTTTTGTTCTACTTTCTATTGCTATTAATTATTTATACAAATTACATAAATACACAAGGAAACCTGCTACTTTGTAAATGAGAACCATATCGGTTCAGCGGTTAGTGGGAATCTTCGATAAAGGCAGACACACACACAGACAGAGATCCGGTTACTTTCTCTTGGGAGGGTATTGGCACAATCCCCAAAAATAGTTAAAAACCTTCACAGGACCTATGAGAAGCTACAATGAAAAGGAGAACCATTTCGGTTCAGTGGTCATCGAACTCCTTCGATACAGACAGAAACATATTCTGTTACTTTTATATAAGGATAATTTAACGGTCGGGGGGGGGGGGCGTTGAACTCCCCCCCCCCCTTCCGTTTTTTACTATCTCATTTTCTGTGTGTGAAAGATAAGGAGCCCAAACTGCGTGACTTTTTAAGTATAGATATAGCACATAACTGAGAGTTGGAATTTTTTGAATATCTCCATCCTGGCGGGCACAGGATGCCAGCAAACCTGGCAGGTTCATCCAGGTAAAGAACAAAAATATTTTTTTTGACTAAAACATAGCATTTTATCATACCAAAATACTAAAATATCCTCTATTAGTACATCCTTATATGAAATACAGGTGTTCAAGTTACTTTCAGTTTCCAGGTATGATCCTGCAGGTCCTGATCCTCCAGGTCTCCAGAAATCTTCAAAAGGCTCCTGTGGCCGCAATTTTTGACTTAGAGACTTCAAATTTTAAACTTAAGCTTTTCTTACACGTCGGACATTCATTATCAAGCAGGGGACTTGCACAAAAAATAGCCCTCTAGCTCTAATAGGAACTGAGATAATAGACCGATGAAGGTGCGCCAAGGGGCCCGACTGTAAAGGGTAAATAAACTACGAGTATTATGTACATATGTGATTTTTTTAGGGGCGATATAGTTATAAACCTACCCAGGCCCTATGAAAAGCTACATTTCTGTGGGTCTTGAGAAGCTTGGTTCAGAAGTGCTTTTCTCATATAACCTTCTTCATTAGAGATAGTAATAATAGAGATACAAGATATAGAGGTGCACATATAACCTTCTTCATTAGAGATAAGAATAATAGAGATACAAGATATAGAGGTGCACATATAATCTTCTTCATTAGAGATAAGAATAATAGAGATACAAAATATAGAGGTGTACATATAACCTTCTTTATTAGATATAAGAATAATAGAGATACAAAATATAGAGGTGTACATATAACCTTCTTTATTAGATATAAGAATAATAGAGATACAAGATATAGAGGTGAACATATAACCTTCTTCATTAGAGATAAGAATAATAGAGATACAAGATATAGAGGTGCACATATAATCTTCTTCATTAGAGATAAGAATAATAGAGATACAAAATATAGAGGTGTACATATAACCTTCTTTATTAGACATAAGAATAATAGAGATACAAGATATAGAGGTGAACATATAACCTTCTTTATTAGAGATAAGAATAATAGAGATACAATATATAGAGGTGCACATATAACCCTCTTCATTAGAGATAAGAATAATATAGATACAAGATATAGAGGTGCACATATAATCTTCTTTATTAGAGATAAGAATAATAGAGATACAAGATATAGAGGTGCACATATAATCTTCTTTATTAGAAATAAGAATAATATGTATACAAGATATAGAGTTGCACATATAACTTTCTTCATTAGAGATAAGAATAATAGAGATACAAGATATAGAGGTGCACATATAACATTCTTCATTAAAGATAAGAATAATATAGATACAAGATATAGAGGTGCACATATAACCTTCTTTATTAGAGATAAGAATAATAGAGATACAAGATTTAGAGGTGCACATATAATCTTCTTTATTAGAGATAAGAATAATAGAGATACAAGATATAGAGGTGCACATATAACCTTCTTCATTAGAGGTACGGATAATAGAGATACAAGATATAGAGGTGCATATCTAACCTTCTTAATAAGATATAAGATATATAATAGAGATACAAGATTTAGAGGTGCACATATAATCTTCTTTATTAGAGATAAGAATAATAGAGATACAAGATATAAAGGTGCACATATAATCTTCTTCATTAGTGATAAGAATCATAAAGATACAAGATATAGAGGTGCACATATAACCTTCTTCATTAGTGATAAGAATCATAAAGATACAAGATATAGAGGTGCACATATAATCTTCTTTATTAGAGATAAGAATAATATAGATACAAGATATAGAGGTGTACATAAAACCTTCTTTATTAGAGATAAGAATAATAGAGATACAAGATATAGAGGTGTACATATAACATTCTTCATTAGAGATAAGAATAACAGAGATACAAAATATAGAGGTGCACATATAACCTTCTTCATTAGAAATAAGAATAATAGAGATACAAGATATAAAGATGCACATATAATCTTCTTCATTAGAGATAAGAATACTAGATAAACAAGATATATAGGTGCACATATAACCTTCTTCATTAGAGATAAGAATAATAGAGATACAAGATATAGAAGTAGACATAAAAAAAATTCTTCATTAGAGATAAGAATAATAGAGATACAAAATATAGAGATGCACATATAATCTTCTTCATAGAGATAAGATTAATAGACATACAAGATATAGAGGTGCACATATAATCTTCTTCATTAGCAATAAGAATAATAGACATGCAAGATATAGAGGTGCACATATAACCTTTTTCATTAGCGATAAGAATAATAGAGATACAAGATATAGAGGTGCACATATAACCTTCTTCATAACTTTCTTCATTAGAAATTACCCCTAGAAAAAATACCACTCAAATAAATATTTTAAAAATCGAATTTTTTTTAAAAACTATATAACGTAAAGTGGAAGTTGACTTCCTAAAATTACCACAAGTGCTATTAGAAGCCTCTAGGGGCGTAGCCACAAGTGGAAAATAGAATAATAGTAATTATAATAAACAAAATTGCCTAAATGTAGACTAAAATTAGTAGGGTTGGAAACCTACAGATCAATAAAGATTAAATCTTATTCCCTTAAGTTTTGAAGCCAACAAATGGAAAAATGTATTTATAAACTGTGTTTGTCTATCTATTCTAATATATCTATTATCCAGATATTTATATATCTTCCATTTTATATAAAGTCTTTACCCCTCGTCTTCTGAAAATGTTTTTACAAAAAAGTAGATTTTTCTGTAGCCTAACAGCAAATCTATTTATTCGGAATGTTTTTAATTCTAAAAAATAAACTCTTTCTATTATGTTGACAATATGAACCGATATTATATTTATATTACTTGGATGTTACGCCAGATTTGCATGTACTCTGATAAAGCTATCTAAAATAAGGATACCCCCCATCCACTAACCCTCCTACTGTATGAATAAACTGACCAATAAATAAACTACATATTAGCAAGCTAAATCGACGAAAAGTTTTTCCACTGTTATTTATTCTTCATACAGTAAAATAATGGGTCTTATCGTTCTGGTCAATGAGAGTTTATTATGAATTATTGAGTTTTAAACATTTATCGCTTGGAAAACTTGAGCTCATATATAGACATTTATTTCCTATATAGATCTGTCATGGATCTTGATGCAATAAAGCAGGCTGTTTTGTAAATGTTAAAAAATGGAAGATTTCATTAAATAAAAGTTTCCGCAAATATAAGTATTAAACTATTAAAAGTAGTCATAGCTTACAAAATATCAACATGATAGCATTTAAATAATGTATGTATTCTCTTTAATTTTTGTGTCCTAAATCAGCTAATCACTCAACAAATGTACCAGGGATCTAAAGGGATAAGACAATGAATGATAAATTGATTTATATCCCCAAGATACACAAAATTACACCTATTGTTGATTACAATATGGACACTCAATTCAATGAACCTACCAATAATAAAGGTACTAAGAAAGAGAGGGAATGTCTGATTGAGCCAATAGGAGAATCGCATCGGAATTTACATTGGATCTCATTGGTTGAAATTATGTACACATTTTCCTACGAAGGCATGTTTTTTTTCATTTCATACATACATAAAAGTCAGCTGTTAACAGTATATTTTCTTAGTAGAAAGCTTTGCGGAATCAGAATTAATTGCCCAAAAATTTCGTTTACAATTTGAAAGCTTGAAACAAAGTTGGATTCTTAAAAAAAAAAGTTAGGCTGGCAACTCGCTGGTGAGGCAAAATTATTTTTGTGAAAAATCCTCCAAAATCGAATAAAAAAATTTACAAAAATGAAATAAAATCTTAAGAGGGTTATTAACATATGATTTTGTTTAATTTTTGTAGATTTTTAATGTGCTTTTGGATGATTTTTCACAAAAATAATTTTGCCTCACTATCGAATAGCGAGTCTATCATTTTTTAAGAATCCACATCAGCTTGAGTCGAAAGTAAACAATACTTTTGTCTGCTAGGAATGTTCTCTCTTAGATTTGACGAAAAAAGGGTTCAGAATATTCTTCTACTCTTCTATTTCTATTCTACCAATCAAAATTCAGTCAAAAAAGTCCCCAAAGTTTTAAATCCAACGAATAAGAATAAGCCTAATGTCCCCTCCCTCCCTACAAATGTACACTTACACTGACAATAACCCATAAATGACTAAAATGTCGCGTTGCTACTATATAATAACTTGCTCATTTGTATGTGCACCCTCTCTTTCTAATTTAATGGTTACTATTTCTAGCTAGTAATGTTACAAAAACATGTCGGGGGGGGGGGGGGGGGGCACCTCTCCCTCCTTTCCCCCTTCTCTCTATTTCTTTTTCTCAAGCCCTGCAGGAATTAAAGGTTTAAGCATAGATAGTATTTAAGCACAGAGAAAAAAGGGGACTGTGGGCTGTTTATTACACCAGTCCCCAAAGTTTCACTATTACGTTTTCTTATTCGTTGGCTTAACAACTTTGTGGACTTTTACTGAATTTTGATTGGTTGGTTTATTAAGTTGAGTATTCAAACGTTTCAACCACTAATTTACACCTATAAGAGGGGAAAATTAGTGTGTCATCATTGGGAATGTCCATTATTTTATCGGCCCTTGTCTTATCCCTTTAGATCAAAATTTAAGCATTTTAAATTTTGAGTTAATGTCTAAGGGTGCACAAAAACTCAGAATTTTAAGTTTAAATTTTGGCGTTCTCATCATATAAATATAAACATTAGGTTTTATATCATTAAACGCTGTAGTAGATATAGATTTTGTGTAGTAATTTTAGACTTGAAAAGATAACAAACAGTCAAGTTAACCAGCCAATCAAAGCTAGTTAGTTAGACCTGTTCAATGACGAAGGCAATCTTCCACTTTTACTAATAAATTATACTATATAAGATTGTTAACGTAAAATACTTTGTATTGTCCTTATATCCTAAAACAAAATCTATAAAATTAGTTACTAAACTGTATTGTTTTAAAAAAAGTAATATGAAATCAATATAAATCAAAATATAACATTATGTTTTAACATGTATATATATAAATATGTTTATAATATGTAATATTATCATGTTTAATTTGTCTATGATTTGTCTAATAAGAAGAATAAATCATTTAAAACACAAAGATTGTTAACGTCTTAATTATACCCCAGACATGAAACATTTTACGATAAAGTGTAAATCTTTAACATTCCTGGAGGCTTCTAGCTTTCATAGAATCTACGAAGTAAACAACTCGCAGTCAGGCCTGCAAAAAGACCTGTTTTTACCTTCCTCCAGGGATCTTAAGGGATAAGACAATAAACGATGAACTGACGTACATCCCCAATGATATTAAATAAATTATCCCTTCTGTAGATTATAATTATTGGTTGAAAAGTTTGGTCACTGCTAGTTTAAATCAGTTAATTGAGATTCAATTTAAGAACCAAAAGCCTTTAAGCCAACGAATAGACATTGATGTAATCCCCAATGATGATAAACCAAATTAACCCGTCTATAGATTAAATTATTGGTTGAAGAGATTGGTCACTGCTTGTTTGAACCAGCCAATGAAATTCCAATGAAGGTACTCAAAGTTATTAATCCAACGAATAAGATGTTGTTGTTATAAATCTTTGGGTACCAGTGTAATTTACAGTCCAATGTCCCCTAAATCTTTGATATTTATTATTATAAAACGATAGTTTTTTTTAAATACTCTAATTTCTGAAACTTATATGCTATAATGGTATATGTGAGATGTTTGCAGGAATGAAGGCATACCAACAACTTTCCCTAAACTCAAGTATCAGGGAATCTAACTAAAGGACTGTGTCTCAAAATAAAGAGGATTATGTAGGGGGAAAAGTCACTCAAAAATCAGCCACGTGACGTCAAATAAATGAGGGATTGTCCATCTCTTTTTTAGGAGTTTTCTATCCCACTTCTTCTCTCATCTCCCTCATTTTTATGACGTCACGTGTCTGATTTTTAAGAACTTTCTCTACCTACGAAGATTATGGCTTGGAAATTACACTGGTACCCAAAGTTTTATAACCCCGTTATCTTATTTGTTGGATCAAAAACTTTGAGTACTTTCACTGAATATTGATTGGTTGTTTACAAAATTTTAAGCTACAAAAGGGATAATTTTGTCCATTACCGTTGGGAATGTACCCCAACTTAAGTGCCCTTAATGTAGTGTCTACTGTTACAGTAAAATTATTGACTATCAAATCATTTATCATTTATTTATCAATTTTTAAAAATCCCCCAAAAAGCAAAACTTTTGGAAACGCGTAATGGTTCATTTTACACATTGGATTAAAATCATTTGACAATTTTTTATTATAAAAATATCTTTTTTTATTAGTGCCTCATGGGAAAAGTCAAAATAGGATGCTTTTAAAATAAGCATTTATTTAACAAGAATAGTTATTTATCACATCGTATTATAGACAGGTTTCCAAGGAAATTGAAATAAAGAATTATAGTTTAAAACGACGAAGCCCAATATGTACCACTTTTCCAACACTTTTGATTCCTGTGACGTCATAAAATGAGGGAGATGAGAGGAGAAATGGGAAAGGAAACCCCTTAAAAAGAGATAAAGAATATGACGTCAAAAGTGGTACAGATTGGGCTTCGTCAATTAAAACTAGTTTTGTTAGCCCCTAGATGCCGAAGGCCCCGGCTAACAAACTGGTATTAATATTATAATTTTGATTTCAATATTCATGGAAAATTGTCTGTAATAAGGTGCTATACATGATTTTTCAGTATGGCTTAGAACCGGTTCTAATCCAGCGGATATCAATAGGTTTCGAAGCCATATTGGAAATGTTTTTTTTTTTACTACAGCTTCTTTGAGGTATCTATTTAGCAACCGTTGTCAATAGCCAATAGGTACTACTTTTAAAAGCGAAGCTTTTCTATAATTAGGGTCGGTCCGTCCGTCCGTCCGTCACGGATAGCTTTTTCCGTTAATTTAGGCATGTTAGAATTGTCCTATCGATTTCAAATTTTGCATGGTGATTCCTGTAATAGTTAGGTACGAGTTAGAAAGCGTATCAACTCTATAATCATTACCAGAATGTCCGTACGTCCATTTCAAACATGTTGATTTTTTTACATTTTTAACAACAAATTTGTATTTGACCTAATTATCCGATTGGTCTGATTTTTGGTATTAAGATTCCTGGGACAACAAAGTACAATATTATAAGCGAAGCAACTCTATAATCAAGTCCTAATTTACTTACAATTTTGCTTTGACTCTTCGCATTCTGATTATTCAGTTCTGACATTATACAAGTGTTAATGTCCGTTTGTCCTACCGTTTCAGAGCTTCGCTTTTATGGATGTTGTCATCCTTGTTACTTCAAAACTTGTATTTTGCGAATTTTTCTGGAAATGTTTTTTCGGAAGATTTTAATGTTTAAGTTTCGCAGGCGCGGCTTTGATTGGCGGCGAAGCCAACCGCCGTCCGTAGACGGTACAAATGGCTGCGGATAAATGTTAAGACTTAAAAGATTAATATTTGAATGCTTTAAGTAAAAAAAAACTGCCACAAGAAAAGTTTCTGGAGACCTGAAATATCGGGACCTGCAGAATCATACCTGGAACCTTAAATTGGTTTGAACACTTACATATATTAGAAAGGCAGCTACGCCCCTAGCATCTAGGGGCTCTGAAGGACATACAGGAGCTAGAAAAATTGCTCAAATTTATTTTAAAACATATTTCTGAAAATAAAATAGCCTAAAACCATCACAGGACCTTTATGAAGCCTACCTTAAATAGAGAAACCAATCAGTTTAGTAGTTATTGAGATCTTAAGCTTAAGAAGAAAAAAAACTCTTTCTACTTTATATATTAAGATTACTAAACCGATCATTCAGAGCGAAATATTAATATTTCTAGTGTTAAAATAAGAAAAAATTAGGAACGGCTTTGCATCCTATCAAAATCAAAAACATGATTTTCTTGGCCTTAATAGGTTTCTATAAATTTTTATTTTAGGTTAAAAAAATAATTTTTTAGAAATATTTTTTGCTTAGAGAATTTTTTCCAAACAGGATTTTAATTAGAAGTTTCTTATGAAATAAAAGGGATCTTGGAAAGAAAACGAAGTAGCGGTTTCGTCTGAGAGAGAGAGAGAGAGAGAGAGAAAGAGAGGGAGAGAAAGAGAGAGAGAGAGAGAAAGAAAGAGAGAGAGAGAGAGAGAGAGAGAGAGAGAGAGAGAGAGAGAGAGAGAGAGAGAGAGAGAGAGAGAGAGAGAGAGAAAGAGAGAGAGAAAGAGAGGGAGAGAGAGAAAATTATTAAAGTAAGATTGGCTTAGATACTCTACTTGATAGATAAATAAAGTGAAAGAGAGAGAGAGAGAGAGAAAGAGAGAGAGAATTATTAAAATAAGATACTCTACTTGATAGATAGATAAAGTGAAAGAGATGAGAGAGAGAGAGAGAGGGAGAGAGAGAGAGAGAGAGAGAGAGAGAGAGAGAGAGAGAGAGAGAGAGAGAGAGAGAGAGAGAGAGAGAGAGAGAAATTATTAAAGAAAGATTGGCTTAGATACTCTACTTGATAAGATCAGAACTAAGCTCCTAGTATTGAAGTCACTAAAGTTAAAATCAGGGGCAACACAATAATAAAAATTCTATTAAGTAACAGGATGTATTTCTGTCTGTCAGTCTGTACCGAAGGATATCGTTTATTACTGAACCAATATGGTTTTCTTTACAATGTAGATTCCTGTGCTCGAAACTATACGAAGCTACATTGAAAAGGACAACCATGTTGGTTCAGCACAGGGGCGTCCAAGCTTTTTTATTGGGGGGGGGGGGGGGTAAAAGATGGTACAGACAGACTCACAGACTGAGTTCCTGTTACTTCATTATAAGCATAAGTTACAAGGTAAATATGTAACATGACTAATATTTGAAATGTTGTTTTATTTTATTACAAGTTGCCACGCCCTTAGAGGCCTCTAGGTGCCCTTGAGGGGAGGGGGGAATGTCGCATCCTCCACCTACTTTCACATGGAGTTTTAAAAAGAAAAAGTGTAAAAAAAAAATTGGAGGGGAATATTTTTTCTAGGCCGATTTCTCTTGATAAGTGGTGGTACCGACCCCTAAAATAGTTATAAATCTTGCCAGGATCTATGAGAAGCATTCCTGAAAAGGAGAACCATATCGGTTCAGTGGTTAGTAAGATCCTTCGGTACACACAAACAGACACAGCTCCTTTTACTTTATTACAAGGATATATAGAAGTTTGACTTTTTGTCTGTAGTTTAAGATCTCAATAACCACTTAACTTAGATTTAAGCCTTGGGATGGTTTTAGGTTATTTTTTGCTCCTTTCTTACCTACAGCTTAGATGCGAGCAATTAGTATGTATTACAGAAAGAGAATATATAGGTATATAAATTATTTTCAAATTTCCTTTTGTGGTGCCCCTGAAAATTTGTAACCACGTCTGTAACTGAAGGTGTAGCAGTGCATTAACACTAAAGTAGGGGGCGGAGTTTAGCCACGCCCCCTTCCCCCCTAAATCTCAGCGCTTAGGCCACTTGTACCCCTCCCCCCCAATGTTACTGGTCCATCTATACTTAGCGATGGAAATATTCTACAGGGTGCGCCAACTATTTTACTTTATGGTACCACCCAAAAAATAGGTCACCAAAAAACGATAAGAATATTTATTAGATTAAATTTTTTTATTATATTAAATTTTAAGACTTTCCTGCAATATACAGGGTGATAAGTTTATGATTTTAATGCATGAATTGCTTGAACATTTAAAGCCTTAGGCTTTATTTTATTGAAAAGTCCTTTTTTAAAATATGACCAGGTTAAAAAAATTTATGCAAGATTGGCACACTGAAATGTTAAAATTTTCAATATGTTTAATGTATTTAATTTTCAAAAGTTGGCTTATACTTCTTTGCAAATGTTCTATTATAAGCGATATTTGTTAAGATATTTCATAATTCTGTTATGAAGATATTAGGAGAAAAGAATTGGAAGAGTTTTTGGATAAGAAAACATAGAGGTGTAATCTTTTGTAAATTAAAAAAATTAATATGAATGCTTCTGTAACATTGGACGTAATAGGATATGAAAAAAGACTTTTTATTATACCTTTTAGTTGTTATGAAACAATACTGAATAAGAAAACTTAAAAGATGTAACTTAATGTAATTTATTAATATGATGAACTTTTACTTTTTTTTGAGAGATATATAAGAACAAAAAGGCTTCATAAAGTCTAAATTAAAACGTTTGTACTAAAAAATCTAGGAAAACATTTACAGTGCCTTTGATTTGGGGCCAAATAGCAATAGTACTAAAAAATATTACAGGCACCCAGTATATAATTCTCTAAATTGGGGGGTGCATGATCATTTAAGCAGTTATAGGCTGAAAAAACACAAGATCTCTATATATAATTCCCTAAATTGAGGGCAGCATGAGCATAATACAAGCACCCTGTTTATAAATCTGTACATTGGAAGGTGCCTGCTTTTTTAAAAGGGGTTGTATGCTGAAATAATACAAGCACCCTGGATATAATTCTCTAAATTGGGGGAACATGAGCATTTAAGCTATTACATGCTGAAATAATATAAGCGCCCTGTATATAACTCTGTAAATTGGAGATGCATGATCATTTAAGCAGTTATAGGCTGAAATAACACAAGCACCCTGTATATAATTCTCTGATTTTTGAGCCCATGAGCATTTCAGCAGTGAATTGTCATGATAAATTAAGCAGTTTTATGCTAAAAGAATATAAGCGCCCTGTATATAACTCTGTAAATTTTAGATGCATGATCATTTAAGCGATTATAGGCTGAAATAATACCAGCACCCTGTTTATAATTCTCTAAATTGGGGCCAATGTGCATTTGGGCGGTTATAGGCTGAAATAATACCAGCACCCTGTATATAATTCTCTAAATTTGGGCCCATGAAAATTTAAGCAGTTATAGGCTGCAATATTAATATATGATTTTCTATATTAGGGGAGGCATGAGCATTAAAGCGGTTATAGGCTGAAATAATACCAGCACCCTGTAATTTTATAAATTGGGGCTCATTTGCATTTGGGCGGTTATATGCTGAATTAATACAAGTATCCTGTATATAATTCTCTAAATTTGGGACCATGAAAATTTAAGCAGTTGTAGACTGAAATAATATAATCACCCTGTAAATAATTCTCTAAATTTGGGCCCATGAAAATTTAAACAGTTATAAGCTGAAATATTAATATATAATTTTCTATATTAGGGGAGGCATGAGCATTAAAGCGGTTAAATGCTGATATAATACAATCACCCTGTAAATAATTCTCCAAATTAGGGGTCCATGGACCATGAGCATTTAGGCGCTGATATACTGAATTGACAAATTCTGACAACCAGAAACTAGAATATTATTTGATCCTATTATATAAAGTAGTAAGATTTTTTTTTGTCTGAAGATTAAGATCTCAATAGCTACTGAACCAATTTGGTTTTTTATTTACATAAGCTCCCCTGATGGTTTCAGGCTATTATTTTACTTTTTCTGTTTTAAACTAAAATTGAATTTGGGGGAAGAGGGGTTGTAGATTCCAATGAAGCTTCACATAGGTCCAGGGAAGGTTTACAACTATTTTGGGGGATGGTAACCCAATAACCCCAAGAGAAATCGCCCTTTTAAATAAGAAACTAATGTTGACTTATGAAGGGTTTTAACTTTAACACCCCTTCCCTCCATAAGTCCCCAAAGAAGTCTCCAGGGGCGTATTCGCTAGTTTAAAACAGCGATTCAAAGAAACCTGGTGTATTGACTGTGTCACGCTAGTATGTATAGATTATAGACCATACAACTTTTTCTCAATTATCAGCCATTAAAAGCTGGAAATTGGGATTTTTGATTAGGGGGGGGGGGGAAGTGGAGGGATCAAATTTGGAGGGTTCTCTTACTACACGCCAAAAGAAAAAAAAAATACTAAAAATTTAGTTTTAACATCCTTATTTAGGGATAGGATATGTAGTAGAAATAGCCTAAAACCATCCCAAGACTTAAATCTAATAATCAATTAGCCTAAAACTAGGGTTGGGCCGGATATCCGGCCATTTTCAATATCCGGCCGGATATCCGGCAATATTATCTTTTATATTTTTCAACAAAAATCTCTGTTTTTTTTAACCTTAAATGGCTATAATTTTTTTTATTATTGAAGCTAGAAGAACAATTTTTTCTGAATATGTTTATCTTTATGTAAATTTTATATTAGAAATCTCAAAACATAAATTTTGGCGGTGGCAGCAGTACTTGGCAGCTGCCAGCCGCAAACTGACGGTTGGCAGGTAAACGGCAACGGATTTTATGAAATTGTAATATGTCATGAAGGTATATAAAAAAGTTTAAAATTTGAAATCTAAGTAAAAAACCGTTTAAAGATTTCTGGAGACCTGAAGGTTCAGGACTTGCAGGATTATACCTGGAACATGAAATCGACTTGAACACCTATATTACATATGAGGATGTATGACTATAGGATATTTAAGTATTAGATAACATGAAATGCTTTGTTTAAGTAAAAAAATATTTTTACTTTTTACCTGAATGACCTTACCAGATTTGCTGGCATCCTGTGCCCGCCAGGAAGGAGGTATTAAAAAAAATTCAACTTTCAGTTATGTGTCATACCCATATTTCGAAAGTCGCTCAGTTATAACCCTCTACCTTTTATACACAGAAAATGGGATAGAAAAAACAGAGGGAGGGGGGGGGGGGGGAGGCATTCGACGCCACCTCCCTGCCCATCCTCCAACCGTTAGGGGTTAATATTACAGATTGAGGGTAGTAATAGTTATTTAGATTTATTTGCTAAGAAGAAAGATCATTTAATAGTTACTTCATTTTTAAGTTTTAACCTTAATTTTATCCTATTATATAACGTAAGCTTTTTTTGTCTGTTGTGAAGGATCTTGCTAACCGCTGAACTGATATGGTTCTCCATTAGAGTGAAGCTTCTTATAGGTCCTAGGGTGGTTTTAGGCTGTTTAATCTTTTTTTTAAAAGTCGTTGTAAGGTTTTAAGTTATT
Source organism: Acartia tonsa (assembly GCF_053477335.1). NCBI lineage: Eukaryota > Metazoa > Arthropoda > Copepoda > Calanoida > Acartiidae > Acartia > Acartia tonsa. Next base: position 15,769,855 of record NC_137272.1, on the reverse strand, counting down.
TTCTGCACTTTCATGTCCCTTCTAATATCCCTAGATACTAGGGACGCAACCGCTAGTATAATATAAAATACCAGTTTATGAAGAAATTTTTTTTGCGGCTGTAGTCCCTTCCGGGCAACGCCCCTTAAGGAGCGATTATTCGTATTTTCACAGTAGCTTTCCTCCTATTTTTAGCCTCTCGCGGAGGACTCTAACCTTGCGGGGCCAATTGCCTAACCATACGGGGCAATCACCTAACCAAATATAACCTAACCTAACCTAAAATAACCTATTAAAAGCAATTTTAAAAATACAACGAATCGCCCCTCAAGGTTCGTTGCCATGAAAGGGACTATATCCTTTTTTGAAACTTTAATATGTAGTAATTTGGCCGGTTATCCGGCCGGATATCTGGTAATTTAGCCGGAAAACCGGATATTTGCCGGATACCGGCGTTGGCCTTATATCCGGCCGGATACCGGATATCCGGCATTTGAAATCAGCCGGATATCCGGTATCCGGTATCCGGCCAAAAAAATATCCGGCCCAACCCTACCTAAAACAATCCCGGGGCAACTATGTAAAGCTTCCACAAAATGGAGAACTCAATCGGTTCAGTAGTTATTGAAATCTCAAGCTTCAGACAAAACACTTACTTTATATAATAGGATAAATGGATGAAATAAAAACAGATTTAAAAATAAAATTTATAAATTTTCCTTTTTCAAATGACGCTTCTGCTTTTGATTCAAATCTTTATTATTAACCATTCGAAAATCTAAATTTGTTGATTTTTCTTTTCAATAGATTTTATTTAAGTACGTCATTCATATAAAAACCATAGCAACTTAAAAATCAAAACTAAATCAAAAAAATTGTCAGATTTGATCATTGAAAATATTGTGGATACAGTGGACCGGTTCTGAGTCATACTGAAAAATATACCATAATTTATTATAAATAATTTTCCATGGAAAAATTAGATAAAAACAAGGATGACAACATCCATAAAAGCGAAGCACTGAAACGGTAGGACAAACGGACATTAACACTTGTATAGTGTTAGAACTTAATTATCATAATATAAATTTATAAGAGTCAAAGCAAAATTGTAAGTAAATTTGTTGAAAAACTGCTTGATACAGGATAATTTTTATGGACATACTTACATTTTTATGACTTCATTATAGAGTTGCTTCGCTTATTACATTATACTTTGTTGTCACAGGAATCAATATACCAAAAATCAGATCAATCCGATGATTAGATCACATAAAAATTTAATGTTAAAAAAGTTAAAAAAATCAACATGTTTAAAATGGACATACGGACATTTTGGTAATGATTATAGAGTTGCTACGCTTTCTAAATCGTACCTAACTACTAAAGGAATCACCATGCAAAATTTGAAATCGATAGGACAATTCTAACATGCCTAAATTAACGGAAAAAGCTATCCGTTACGGACGTACGGACGGACCGACCCTAATTATAGAAAAGCTTCGCTTTTAATTATAGAATTCATCCCTGTTTTATTTGCAGGGGTCTTTAGTTCTCGTGGCCAGCAAAACTGTGTTTAATGTTAAGCTATAGAAAACGGTCTAGAAAAAGATTCGATATATTACAATATTCCTTTTTGAATTTCTAAAGCTTACATATATTGTTTACAGGTAAAGGCAATTAATTGTTTGAGAGATCTTAAAATACATAAAATAAATTAGCAAATATTCAAGTATACCTTACATCATTTTCCTGTTAGTAACGCAGCTACTCTATAATTAGAGTTTCATTGTTTCTGTATTAAAGTCTATTGTTCTTTGACAATATGCTTTTGCTTTGGATGCTGTAAGTATTGGTGCAAAAAAATGGGGACGAATTTCAAATTGATTTGATGGGGCTGATTTTTTACGTCACAAGTGAAGGGAAAGAAAAGGAAAGGGGGAAAGAAACCTCCTAGAAAAGAGGTGGGGTTTTCCCTTCACTTGTGACGTAAAAAACCAGCCCCGTCAAATCGATTTGAAATTCGTCCCCATTTTTTGCACCAATACTTACAGCATCTTTGCTTTGTCCTTGTTAAAGTTTATTTTGTCAAATCTTTTATAGAATCAGGGATTTTAAGTGATAAGACAATGGATGATAAATTTATACGATTATGATAAACAAGGTAACCCCTTCTGTTGAACAAATTTGTACACTACCATTTTCGAATTACCATTAAAATTCTACTAAAGTACCTAAATTTTTTGAGCCATCGAATAAGAAAATATGGTTGTAAAAATTTGGGTACCAGTGTAATTTACAGTCCAAGGTCCCTGCCCTCCCTGCATTTAATATAAATACTAAGAATACCATAATAGATTTTAATAGCCAATTAAAAACGAGAATAATTATTTCTCGCATCGTATTATAAACGGCTTTCCGCGGATATAGAATGTACAACTATAAGATTAAAACTAGTTTTTTAGCCCCGAGGTGCCAAAGGCACCGGCTTAAAAAACTGGTTTTAATCTTATGATTGTACATTTTTATTATATTCGTAGAAAGCTGGATATAATACGATGCTAGACATAGTTATTTTTCGTATGGATGAGAACCGGTTCCTATCCACCGGATTCGAATGATTACGAGAAAATGTTTTATGAATAGCAAATCTACTCTATAAACATAGTATGTATTGTCGGTTTGTACTTTCTTTTGTGGGTAGGAGAGAGGTCTATTTCTCTTAGAAGGGTGGAAGAACCCTCTTCCAAAAAAATTTAAATCCTTTTCTGGACCCATAAGAAGCTTGATGTTAAAGGAGAACCATCTTTAAATATCTTAAGACACATACACACAGATAGACATCCTGTTACTTTTATATAATAACTAGCGGCTACGCCCCTAGAGGCCTCTAGTGGCATTTAAATGTTTTTTTTTATTTTAAATATCTAATTTGAGAAATAATTTGTCTATGTTATCAGCTGTTAAATTCATTCTTCTGCGCAGCGCGACTACGCTAGCGACACTATGCGGCGGAAATATTTAAATTTTTCTTTTTTTTTCAATTTTATTGTGATTTCTCTTGGGAGGGTGGTGGTACCCTCCCCCAAAATAGTTAAAAACCTTCCCAGGACATATAAGAATATACCCTGTTAAGGAGAACCCAATCGACTCAGCGGTTAGCGAGATCCTTCGGTACAGACACACAGATACACAGACACACAGACATCCTGTTACTTTAGTATAAGGATTGTTATTGTTGCACTTTTCTGGACATAAAACTGCCCTTGTTTAAATATAACAGGATGTGAAATAGATCTATTGCTAGCTTCCAAGAAATATATTAATCAAATTCAAAATATAGGTTATAAAACTAAAAACTCGGATGACAAAATCCATAAGTAGCGAAGCACAAAAAAACATGGAAGTACAAACGGGCAATGGAATATTGTCTAGAGATGTTTTAGCAGTTTATTTTTTTTATGTAATTAAGCAATATAATCTTTAATGGCTACTTTGTAATTAACGATTCTCTTTTCCCCTGAAGTATAAAGTTGTTCAATTTTCATTTATCTGGATGTAAAAGTAATGTTTCTCTTAGGAGATTAGTTGTACCCCCCCCCCCCCCTTCCAAAAAAAAGTTATACAACTCCCCAGGACCTATGAGAAGCTACATTGTAAAGGAGAACCATATTGGTTTATCAGTTAACAAGATCCTTTGGTACAGACAGACACACCGACAGAATAATCAGGCGGTTGAATTACATTATTTTGTTCGGTATTGATAGGACACCAATTATTTGATAAAAGTATTGAGCTGAGCTTCCTAAAGGTGAAATAAACAGAAACCTCATACATGCATGTCAGCTAATGGTGGAAGTGAGGGGACATTGGGCTGTTTAATACACTAGACCCCAAAGTTTTATATTAACGTTTTTCTATTTCTTAGTTTATCAACTTTGGGGACTTTTATTGAATTTTGATTGATTGGTTCATTAAGTTAAGTGTATAAATGTTTCAACCACTAAATTGTAATCTACAGAAGGGGTAGTTTTGTGTATTATCATTTGGTATGTAAATAAATTTGTATGTAAAATATTAAAATATAGCTTGCTAATATGGACCTCCTTTGTTGGTCACTTCGTTCATCCAGCAGGGGATGGGGATAGGGGGTATTGTTAGTTTATCCAGCTGAGAGTATAACTTTATCAGAGGTGGATTCTTTAAAAAAAATTTGCCCCACTAATCGCTTAGTGGGGCAAAATTGTTTTCGTGAAAAATCCACCAAAATCACATTAAAAATCTACAAAAATTAAACAAAATCATAGAAGGGTTATTAACATATGATTGTATATAACACATAAAAATCTGGTACTTCATCCAAGTAATTATATATCAACTGCCTCATGTAATATAAATCCACGAATCTTAAGGGATAAGACAATGATTGATAAACTGATTTTTTCATCCGTAATGATGAGAAACAAAATCAACTGCTCTTCTGTAGATTGAAATCATATTGGTCGAAAAGTTCAGCATTTGCTAGTTTATACCAACTATCAAGATTAGAAAAATTAAATTAAATTTACCACCATTTTTTTCACCCCCCAGAAATTCCAAAAAATCCACGTCCAAGAAGGTTAATTTTCTTTCTCGTATTAAATCGAATCCGGTGGATAGGAACCGGTTCTCATCCATACGAAAAAAACTATGTCTAGCATCGTATTATATCCAGCTTTCTACATATATAAAAGGGGGCTAAAAAAACTGGTTTTAATCTTATAATTGTACATTCTATATCCGCGGAAAGCAGTTTATGATACGATGCGAGAAATAACTATTATTTTCTTTAGTCCCTGAATTAATAATTTCCTTGAAATATGGAAATGTCTTCATAGAGAAAAAAAATTTTTTTTTTGGTTTTGCTCTTTTCATTAAAGATATTGAGCTCTAATCACCTACACATTTAATCCCTAATTAATATATAACCAGGGGCGGGGGGGATATTGAAATATAAATCATAGTAGTCCCTAAAGTTGGTAAAGACCTTCTACAATTCGTTGGCTTAAAGACTTTGGAGACCTAAACAAATCTTGAATATTTATTACAAATTATTAGTGTCAAAACTTTTTAACCAATGAATCTAATCTATAAGATTATTGGTGTTCATCAATGTCCATTGTCTAATGGAAATTCGCACCCTTATTTAGACTCTATTTGTTTTGGCTGGGGATGGTAATTTTTTTTCTTGGGTAATCTCTCTTGGGAGGGTGATAGTAACCCAAACAATTGTAAGCCTTCCCTGGACCTATAAGAAGCTATAAGGAGAACCACATCTGTTCAGCAGTTAGCGAGATCCTTTGTACAGACAGGCACACATACAGAAATCCTGTAACTTCAAATAAGGATACTTTCCGGAATACTTTACTTGTTTATTTCACTAGTCCCCAGACTCAGAGTCATAAAGTTAAATGTTAAAACGTTTCAACCATTAATTGTAATCCTCAGAAGGGGTAATTTTATGTATCATCATTTGGGATGTACATCAATTTAACGGCCATTGCCTTATCCCTTGAAATCCCTGATACTTTTATGGTTTTTGTTGTTCTTGTCTGTAATGCAAATTGGAAGCTGATTGCGTAAAATAGTAATACCATTCAGAATAACATTAACAGTTAGATACATGAATAGAGTACTATGTGTTGGGAGGGTAAAATAGTAATACCATATAGAATAACATTAACAGTTAGATATATGAATAGAGTACTATGTTTTGGGAGGGTAAAATAGTAATACCATTCAGAATAACAATAACAGTTGGATACATGAATAGAGCACTATATGTTGGGAGGGTAAAAATAGTAATAACATTCAGAATAACATTAACAGTTGGATACATGTATAGAGTACTATGTGTTGGGAGGGTAAATTAGTAATACCATTCAGAATAACATCAACAGATGGATACATCAATTGTCTATTGTGTATTGAGAGGGTAAATGTACAATTATCATTATCAAAGAAATTCATTTGTTTTGTAACAATTATAGGATAATTATGTCCATAAGTTGTACAGCAAAAAGAAGTTAAAATGTTAAAAAGTAAAACGATCTGTTTTTAGTTTAATTGTAATTTTTGTGAATTCGTAAAGCAAAATAAATAAAATTTATTTTCCAATACACAAATATTACCTAATGTACCTAACTTATTAAGGCTGAATTTGTAATTTTATTTTTTCCTAAGAGACAACACAAATTTGTTCCTTTTTATTTTTCAAGGAAGAAAGCTTTAAACAATATATAATTTAAAACTTTTTGAATTTTACTTTTAGGTGTTAATAAAAAAGATCAAAAATAATTTTATTTATTACTTTAATATTTATTAGTTGCCTCACCCCTAGCCTCTAAGGGAGGGCAAAGGAGGTAAGACACAGCAGTTTCCGAAATCTTGAGCTTCACAAAAAACAACTTTTTACTCTATATTGTTGGTTGATGCGACTAGAAGGATGATTTTAATCTAACAGACAACCAACCTATTGTCTAAAAATAACTGTTCCTAACATGTTAATTAATATAATTACTATTGTTTAATACAAGTGCCTGACATAGCAGCAAAAGTGACTTTTATCTAGTGTGGAAAGTTAGAATTTTTTTTTGTTGCCTACCTAATTTGATGAAATTTAATGTTAACTTGATTTTTTGAGGTTTTTCCAGAATGATTACTTTATTGGGCTTTATTTTATAAGCAAAACATCTTTTTAACAATGTCTTAAAATCATTCAGCACCCTGTATATAAGCAATATGGTGACAGTTTTTAATCGATTTTTTTCCGAAAAATGTCCGATTGTCCGACTGTATGATTTCTTATGTTTCGTCTTTATGAATGTTAGGTTGCTTGTTTTATATCCTTTATGCTTTCCCTACTGCATCTTTGGATGAAAAATGAACATGTTTTCACAAATCCTCACCAATCGACCTTGATTCTTATGTTGAACAAGAATGACAAAATTCCTAAAGAAAAATTCCTATCAAGCAAGATGAAATATCAAATAAAACAAGGATGACAACATCCTTATGTAGCCAGGCACAAAAAAATCATGGCGGCCAAACGGACAAAGTGAAGCATAAAGCAGATGTCGAGTTGTCATAAAAGATATATAAAATAGAGAGGACATTTTAGCTGTCTATATCAAATAGCCACCGAGGAAACCGCATTGCTTTCTATATGATACTTTGTCGGTTGGGTCAAATGATTATACCAAATCTGCACACTTTCTAACCAATAAAGTGGCCGGATCTTTTCGGTTGATTTAGAGATTATGTATCTAGCCTAGATTATATTTATTATAGGGGAAAAAGTTAAAAATAGAGAGAACAATCATGGATCTAAAGGAATAAGACAATGGCTGATAAATTGATGTACATTGTACAACCTTAATGATCAGACACAAAATTACCCCTTCTTTAGATTAAAATTACTGGTTAAAACGTTAGAACAATTAACTTAATGAATCAACAAATCAAAATTCACTAAAGTCCCCAAAGTTGTTAAGCCAACGAATAAGAAATCGTTATGATAAAACTTTGGGGACCGATGTAATAAAAAGCCTAATGTCCCCTCCCTCCCTGGAGAAGAATAGAGAAATTTATTTTAAGGTGAAATCTGGGAGGGTGGGGACAATGATGATTGAGTAATCTACACTCTTTTATCCCCCCAATATTTGTCAAATTTTTTACATCATCTTTTTGGGATGGGAGGTTAATTTATCTGCCATTATCCTATCCCTTAACCACGGAGGTATATAGGAAGAAAATTTGTTTTTCTTTTAGCTTTACTTCTAAGACTTGATATTGAGCAAAAAACAAGGATGAAAACATCCAAGTCTCTAGTTTTCTGTCCAAACACACTGGGTATTAGGTTAACATTATCAACTCTTTGATTGTACAACTTTTATCTGGAAGTCCCAAATGCTCATGATAATGAGTTGTGCCTGTTTTGGACCAAGGCATTCCCCCTAAGCTGTCTTTTAATGTCTCTCATCTGACATAGCAGCAGTAGGAAACTTTTATAATGTCTTTAGTTATGACACGATGTTGAGCCGACATTCGAACTTGTCACCTACCCGACGATGAGCTACTTTGTAAGCAACGGTCGAGAGTAAAAGAAAACATCCATCACAAAAATTTTTTAGCAGAAAACAGAAAAGAAAATAGAATTCTCTATGGAAATTTCATGTCCTATATATCATTAAAGACAGACTGACGGGCCAAGAAAGCTATAGAGTTGATGTGCAGATGGACAATCGGACCGATGGACTTTCAGACATTTCTAATTATAGAGTAGCTTCGAAACTAAAGTCCTGGTATATTTAATTCGCAGTCAAGTTCACTTTAATTCATACAATAACAATTTTGTCCATAATTAGCGCAGCTAAGAAGATGAAATATGAACAATGTTATGAGACGGAGACAAATTATTCATTCTCCATGTCGAAGGTTCATTCTGAATTTCTGTTTGACATTCTGATAGGTGGTCTCAAGAACGTCATATTTTTTTTATGGGGTTGGGAGGAGGGTGGGGTGGAAGAATATGTACAAATTTTAATGGGCAGAAAATCTCCAAAATGCGAAGGGGATAATTTTGGTTTCATTACAACCCGAATTTTTATAAATGTTTGACTCTTCTTTTCCTTTTTAATTAAGATTAGGTTAAGTTAGGTTAAATAGAGACTATTGTTTAATAGGGTTAAAGTTTAGTTCTTAGAGGCTAAGACGCCGTTTTTTAGTGGTAAAGAAGTAAAACATAAAACCTAAACAATCTTCTTTTTATAATTCTTGAAAGAATAGTTCCCCTATAACAAGTTCAATTATGTGCATACGTAGCTTAGCTGTAAAAACTGAAAATAACAATAATTTATAACACATAAACAATACAGAAAAAAGGTAGTAGAGGCTGAAGACTTTGTCAATTTAAGACCTTATAGTTCCTCCTATGATAGGTCAGCAATGGCAACTTTTCTTGATACTAAACAATCGACAATTAATTAAAAAGAAATTTTTGAAATTTTATTTTATGTTGCTCCCCTAGCATCAAAGGCCTGAAACCAACCGTAGACCTAAGTTAAACTTCATTAAAATGGAAAATTTATTTGGTTCAGTAGTTACCGAAATCTTAAGTTACAAACAAAACTTCCTCACTAAATCATTTAATTTTGGATAATCGGACGTACAGACATACCACATTATAAAGTGGCTGCGCTTCTGAAAGTTTTCGAATGATGGAAAGTTAAATACTCTCTTCCCTACACTTAGCGTTTTATGCCATTAATAATTAAGTAAAAAAAGAAAACGTTTTATTTTCTTTTTTTTTTCTATAAAATAAAAAGAAATAAATAAAACTTTATATTTATACTGCACATAATTGAGATGAAACTGAATAAAAATAATGTTGCGTCATACTAAAGATGTTATTAAGTGATTTCTACTGCTACTATGTCAGTCGAGTGGTACAATTAGGGATTGCGAAATGCCTTGGTATTTAAACAGTTGTAATAATTTGGCGAAGAGGGTAGTAAAATAGAATAAACTATTTCAATACTTTAATTTAAAAATTTTATAGTCTAGAATCATACTAGGACCAATGTAAAGCTTCTCACAAATAGAGAACTCAATCGGTTCGGTGGTTAACGAGATCTTTACGGACAAACTTCATATTTTTAACAAGTATTATTACAACAGCACAAAATGTCCCTCCCCTCCTTTGCTTTACTTTATCATACAACGCCCTATTTTATCAGAGAGAGAGAGAGGGGGCAATAGGCTGTTTATTACACTAGTCCCCAAAGTTTTATAAAAACGTTTTATTATTCGTTTGACTTAACAATTTTGGTGATTTTAGTTAATTTTGATTAGTTGATTCATTAAGTTGAGTGTTCAAACGTTTCACCCACTAATTGTAACCTATAGAAGGGTTAATTTTGTGCATCATAATTGGGGATTTACTTCAATTTAATAACCATTGTCTTATCCATTTAGATCCCTGTGAAAATTATGCAATAAAAATGATAAACAAATTTTTCCGAAGATTCTACTAACCCAAAAATTGCCAAAAATTTGCAATGCAACCCATTTGGTTTATGTACTAAAATGTATGGAAATAATTTTCCTATTCTTTTCAAAGTTAGTTTCCAGGCCAATTAATGGTATTTTTTCTACCTTTTTGTTTTACTTATCTGTTAACTTAAAAACCTTCTTCAAAATACTTCCCTAAACCTATAAGAAGCCTCACTGTAGAGGAGAACGATATAGGTTCAGCAGTTAGCAAGATCCTTTGCTACACACAGTCATATAGACACTTAGACATCCTGTTACTTTTATATAAAGATAAAATTTGCTTGTTATAAGAGTATTACGTATTTTAAAAGTTGTTAATTTTCTAACCTGTGCTAAATAACCTGTGTGCACGCGCGTGGGAAAACTAAGGACATGTTAGGCGCATTTTTTCCCACTGCAGTCAGAACCACACCCCATTTTTGGGGGCACGAAACATCTCTAAAAAATATTCGTTTTTAAAATTATTTAGGAAGTTTATTCAGAGATAATTTTGAGTCTTAATTGAAGCCATAAAACTAACTTATTTATAGCACGAAATCCTATCTGTGCATGGTAATGATAAATCCTGTATATTAAAACTATGTCATTACCAAGGGCTATACAGAGCATAATTATTATCTATTTTTAACATCTTTAGTTTGTCGCAGTGTTATTCATTATGTTCTGCTTGCTGCATATCAGGAATGTGCCGAATTCGAGTTTTGATTACACTGCGTCATATTAATAATGGTTCCTATTGCTGTTATTTTTTGCGTACTATGCTAGTGGTGAGAGTAGGGGGAATGCCTTGGTCCATAAACATTTGCACTTTAACACCATGAACTGGCAAAATCGTGTAATTAAGGGGTTCATTGTTTGTTGGATGTCACTTTACTTAATATCCACAGGAGATAGAGCAACACATTAAATAAATTTACTTTTCAGTTGTCATCATTTGGATTAGTCTACAGAAGCCCCGCTTTATGTACCCAGTAATAGAAGAATCTTTTATTATAGAAGTGGAAATATAACAGCATTTCAGTGGCTATAAATCTATGGACATTCTTGTCATTTCTTAACACTTTTTCAACTTCCCTTTGTCTCCTTAAAGAACCCATAAACCAACAAGGAATATTTTGTCCATTAATAGCTCAGTGACAACATAGTAATAAAAAAACAATTAATTGCTATTTATTGATAACATTAAAATCTTTTTTTACACAGCAATAAATTTACTTTAAAAACAAAAAGTCTATTAATAATCAGGATTCTAAAGGAATAAAGCAATGACCGATAAATCTAACTTTATCCCTAATGTCAAAACTACTCCTTCTATAAATTACAATTAATGTTTGAAACGTTTGGACATTCATCTTCATGAACTAACCAATCAAAATTCAATAAAAGTCCCCAAAATTGTCAAAAATGTCCCCTCCCTCCATGGATAATTTTTTCGTGTATGAATATAGAGACTTTATCATACCTTTTATTTGCACACGGACGGACAAACGTTCCCTAAATATACAGTAGCTCAACTACTAAAAAAATGCGTTTTAATGTGCCCAAGAATTTAGTTTGCAGAAATCTATATATTATTACTTGGATGTTGTACCAGATTTTTATGTACTCAAATAAAGTGATTCTCCCAGCTGGCTAAAATAAAGAAAACCTCTTTACCCCATCCCCCCTTTTCCTACTGGATAACCGTACTGACCAATAAATGAGGTCCAAATTAGCAATTTAAATTGACGACAATATATCCACGTAAACTTTATCAATTTTTTCAGCACATTGCCTGATTATATAATGGCAAAAAGGAAATTAGGGGTCGCAGTGGGGTAATGGATCAATTTTCTTGAAATGTATAGCTTAAAACCAACCCAGAGTCCGTATCATGTATGACCAAGTTATTTCACAAAAGCAAAAATATAGAGGTATATGTTTAATCGTATAGCTATAGTAGCACCAATTATATAGTATTAATGTTTTTTGGTTTGTCCATTTAGATCTCCTTAACCACTGAACGGAATAAATTCTTAATAAAAAGGAAGAAATTTTTTTTTATCTGAATCTATAGAACTATAAAAATGCTGGTCCGAATTGGTTGTTCTTTTCAGGGAAACTTTTATAAACATCTTTGGACAGTTTTAAGCTATTTTTCTGACATTCCTGTACTTGACTAGAGGCAAGGGCCGAAGCAAATAGTACGCTAAGCGAAAAAAAAACATGAGAAAAAAATCTACAGAAAATCGATCGTGGAAAATAATTGATTGTGGTTGGGGGGTTATGTACCCAACAATTGCTTGCACTTGTTTAAAGCTGTTGCAGTTGACTGTGGCGCATTTTTGTTGTTGGTGGTGGTGCAGCCACTCTACAACTAGGATATTCCATTGAAAAGTAGATTATACACTTTCAATTTATTTTTACAAAAGAATAAGTAAAAAACAAATTTCCAGGATATTTCTTGGGTAGGTTGAAGTACCATCTCCCAATATAGTCATAAACATTCACTTGAATTAAAAGAAGCTTTAATGTAAAGAAGAACCATATCAGTTTATAAGTTACAGATAGGCAACCTGTTGCTTTTATATTAGGATTGTTAATATAGGATTATTCTAACATGCACATATCTTTAATTAGACCTACGGACGTTTAAAACCTAAATGTTAAAAAGCTTCGCTTATAAAGAAAAAGGGTGGTTGTTTAAAAGTCCATTCATAACAAAATGGGAAATTACCAAGTGTTTAAAATACCATTATATAAGGATTCTACAACCCATTCTTTTCCCCCCTCCCATCAACCATTTTCACTGCAAGAATATTTACTAAATGTTAGTAAATATGGACATATTTTAAGTAGTGATAATACCTGTCTGTCTGTCAGTGTTTGAAGGTCAAATTTTTTTTTTGGAAAAACTAACCTCTACCCTCCTAAAACAGTATCGTCACTAGAGAAAAAATCAACCCCCCCCCCGTCCCCTCCTCCTCAGTTATTTATGTAGCATAGTCCGACTAGACTTTTCGTTGGTATTATATCTTTTCAGTAAGAAAAAGCGTCGTTCTATCTAAAATAACATCCAAGAAAATAACAATTTTCCCATAGCTTTACAGTCTGAGAGTCGAATTTACAGACCGACTGTAGTATGGACAATCTTGAATTTGAAATGTAGCTTCAAAGTTATTAATACAGTTTTAATAAATAAAAAAAAACAGATAAATTAATATCCTCTCGTTGCCCAACCTTAGAGTATCAACTCCAACAAATGCTAGAACAAGACTTGGGCTATGGGAAAAAAATGCTCAAAAATGTACTGTGGGCAATTTTTGGGCAATAATATTAAATAAACTATTGTAATAAAAGCTATTTGGCTTTGTAATGTTTTTTTTTAGTAGGGAATCTACTATACAGGTGATTGTGCCTGTCTTTCTGTCTGTCAATATGTAGATCTTTCCGATTTATTGCCAACCCTTTATACAGTGGCATGCACTGGGTTTTTACACCACCCCCAAACCCTAATCAAGAGAGTGTAGGGGGATATTTCACATTTTCACTTTAACACGGAGAGACAACGTGATATAAAGAGAAGCTTTGCTACGGATAATGACAATACAAATAACAAGGATGACAACATCCATAAATCCATAAAGGTAAAAATCGACATGTTTTAAATGGACGTACGGACGTAGGAAATTTTTTTTACGCTTTTCCAATTGACCTAACTATTACAGAAATCATAATGCAAAGTTTTAAATCTATAGGAAAATTCTAACATGTCTAAATTGACGACAATCCATAGCGAACGTCCGGATGGACCGACCCTAATTACATAAAAGCTTCGCTTTAAAAAAAATGCATTGTAAGGCATATTTTATAGATAGATATCATATGTATGAGTGTAACTTTTCACATACTTAAAAGGAAACTCTACCCTTGTATTTTTGTATGTATAAAGATTCCTGTTACATTTTAGTGTAAACTTTTCAGATGGTCAGAAAATACATTGAAAACATTATGATTTTTAGGTAAACTTTTTAAACCGAATTTCACAATCGTTATAAAAATTTTATTTTTAAATTGAAGATTCCTAAAAGCATTAGGAATAAAGGAATATTAATTTCAAAGTAGGAGTAGTGTATTTTTAATAATTATGCCATAATCATAAATAAATAATTCTGTAATGTTGTAATTGATATATTTTTGCTTGGATGTTGCACCTGATTTTCTGTACTTTAATAAAGTGATACTTGCAGCTGGCTAAAATAACGATACTTACTCTACAGGTTCTGCCACTTTTACCACTAGCAAAAATACAGCCACTGTGTTTTTGACAAAAATGTAGGTGTGACTTTGACAGTAAAACTGTGTTTATGACAGTATTATAACTGTATTTTTGCTAGTAATAAATCTCACATGTACCCACTCTAACACATACCCTCATATTGGAAAAAGAAACTAACCAATAGAAGAGGTCCATAATAGTAATCTAAATTAACAAATTGATGACAAATTTTCCCCTGTCAATATATCCACGTATTCTAAATCCATTAATGTTATATAATTTATATTTAGTGTAATTTCAGTTAATTTTGTCTTTTTACTTGTTGTAGTTATTATAACTATTATAAAATTATTTACTAAGTATATTTGCGTTAACTTTTATTTAATGAAATCTTCCAATTTTTAACATGTACAAAACGGCCTGCTTACTTGCTTCAAGATCCATGTCAGATCTATATAGGAAATAAATGTCTATAAACGAGCTCAAGTTTTCCAAGGAATATATGACTAAAACTCATAGTGCTCCAATAATCCATAATAAACTCTCATTGCCCAGAACGATAAGACTCATTATTTTACTTTATTAAAAATAAATTCCTTTTTTTTATTTCATGTAGCTATTTACCTTATATTGATGTATTTAATTTCTAATCATAAAAGAGAAAATATAAATTTATAATATAATAAATCTAAGAAAACTCTGTTTTAAAAGAATTCGATTGTGGCGACATTTTGTGTGGTCAAATATTAAACTAAAATTGTAATCAGCATCATTAACCCTTTAGTGATGGTAATGTAAAGAAAAAAATATAATTTAAAAAATCTTTTTAAAATCATTTAAATTATTAAATATTTACTTTCTTTTAGATAGTAATGATGGGTGAGGAAAATAGATTTATTGAGAAATAGATATGCATATAGAAAACTAGCCAATAGGGAGATAATTATATCGAGCCAACTCTAGTATTTGTATATGAAATAAAGTAAGTTTACAAAGGGGGGGGGGGGGGAATTGGAAATGTTTAAAACCTGCCCAAAAATAATACGATATCTTTTAGGACTTATGAAATACAGTTTTATAAAGAGTTTTTAGTGGTTACAGAGATCCTTTGCTACACACAGACAGAGAGACATCCTGTTACTTTGTATAAAGACTAGCGGCTGCACTTCTAGCATCGAGGAGCTCTGTATTCGAAAAAGCCAAAAAAAATAGAAAAATAGCCTAAAAACGAACTTAAATTTAAAAATTAAATAGCCTAAAACCATTCAGGGACCTATAAGAAGCTTCCTTAAAATTGAGAATTCAATCGGTTCAGTAGTTATCAAAATCTTAAGCTACATACAAAAAAGACATTGCTACTTTTTATAACTGGATAATGCTTTGTTTCTTACTAGCTGCTACGCCCCCTTGAAGCTTCTAGGGGCACTTGAATACGACAACACAATTTTTCAAATAAATTAAAAAAATTTTTTTGGGGGGGGAGAATTTTTTCTAGGGGCAAATTCTCTTGAGAGGGTTGTGGTACCCTCCCCCAAAATAGTTAAAAACCTTCCCATGATCTATGAGAACTTGAGAAGCTACCCTAGCATATCAGATCAGTGGTTAGTAAGATCCTATTTGGTACAGACAAATAGACATCCAGTTACTTTATTATAAGGATTTCTTCGCTACATAATTGTCCTTGTTAGATAAGCAACATTATTTTGTCCCCAAGATATCAGAGTGTTGTGGGGGATGGGTGTGTCTAACCCCCACCCTGACCCTACTTCCTGTCTTGAGAAGTAGCAACGCACCATGCCATGAATTTATTTATGCAATGCGCAAAATTTTTATGCAATGGGTGTTCATGCAAAATTGTGTAAAAATAATAATAAAGTTACAGGTTGGCTGGCTGTTTGTTTGTTTGTACCGAAGGATCTCAAAAACTGCTGAACCCATATGGTTCTCCTTTACAGTTCAGCTTCTTATAGGTCCGTGAATGGTTTTAGGCAATCTAATTCAAATATCTAGGTTTGGTTTTGGGCTATTTTCTTACTTCATTTCTACTTCGAATAGAGAGCTCCTAAATGCTTAAGTGCAGCCGCGAGTATTTTATAAGATTTTTAAATTTTTTAAAAATCATCAGGAATGAAGTCTTATGAATGGAATTATGCCTTTCATTTTTGGTAAATTTTAAGGACTAAATTAACAAATTAAATATAAATGTTATTAGTATAAATGTATAAATCAAATCTTGCGCCACATGTCCTACAGACAAGTAACCCTTTGATAGCATGACTTTAAATTTTAAGTCCTTTTTGAGCAGAAAAAAAATCACCTTTTTTTTGGAAAACATATTCTAAATAAACTTTGCGCCCCTGACATAGCAGCAGTATTTTAATTGTGCAATTTTTTTTGGCGAGAAAGTAAAAACACAGCTGTAATAAATTGAGCGCATCCTGCTCGTAGTTTTGAATTATAGTAAAAGTTATGTCCGTACAATGTAGCTTAAATTTCATATAATTAATAGCGCAGCTATTTTAAAATACCGTATGTCCTAAAAAATAACTTTTAACAATAAATTTTCACAAAGAAAACTTAACACATTAATACTCTGCTTTGCTTGATAAAATGTTGCATTCTGTGCTTCTTTGATAAAATATTGGCCTACTATGCTTTACTTCCTGAAAATTGGCATACTCTGCTTTACTTGACAAAATATTGGCATACTCTGCTTTACTTGATGAAATATTTGCATACTATGCTTTACTTGATCAAAGCAATTCTAGCAAAAATATCATATTCAGTGATTTATTGGCAATGACTGCCAAAAAATGTAATTTACTTGTAAGGGATTGAAGACTATGAGAAGAAAATAATTATCCCTAAAATTAATTTATAATGTTGTTTTATATGGGCACTGTATAAAAAATGTAGTACAACTTATAGCAATATCTGTTTATCATTGCCTTAGAAATTACCAGCTTAGTAGCACTGAAAAAAATTAAAGGATAATTATAACTAGGGCAATAATATATAGGTTTATATCCCTATATGGTCAATCAGACATAATACTCCGTCTAACTTAACATAGAAATTATTGAACAATTCAACTTAAATTATATTTAAATTAAAAAGGCATTCCTTTCCTTTTTTCATCCCCTAATGGTTTCACAACCTCTGATGAGTCGCTGTGCACGCCACTGATTATTCAAATGTTTAGAGATGACTTATTAAACAGAAGACATTAAAAAAATGTAGTACCGTACCAGAATGTGTACTCTTTAAAACCAATAATTTAGTTTGTTTTTTGGTACAATTTAGGGATTGTTCAAAAAATTATAAGGTATTAAAATATAGAATACTAAAATTTAAATTGATTTTTTAGAGTGATATAGCTAGGATTTTGAGGAATGATTTTATCCTTTTTCAAACATCTAAGATATTATTATAATGAGCAAGAAAATTTAGAGAGAGAGGGAGGGTACGACAATAGGAAAAAGAAATTGTTCAAGGGGAAGGGGGGGGGGGGAAGGAAGTGGATGACACGAAAAAAAAGTATTAATATTTACGATATCAAAAAGTTTTACGGAAATATACAACAAAATGTACAAAAAATAAACTTGCAAATAGCTTAACCAATCCAGGACTTAAATTAAAAACAAAATAGC
This sequence comes from Acartia tonsa, assembly GCF_053477335.1. Lineage (NCBI taxonomy): Eukaryota > Metazoa > Arthropoda > Copepoda > Calanoida > Acartiidae > Acartia > Acartia tonsa. The sequence goes on along the minus strand of NC_137272.1, from coordinate 15,751,876 downwards.
CTAAAACTATCTCATGACTTATGTGAAGCTTCCATAAAAAGGAAAACTCAGTAAATTTAGTGGTTAGTGATATCTTAATGGAAAAACAAAAAAATCTTATTACTCATAGGAAAGTAATTTTGTAATGATCTAAAATTTGTTTATGGCAATTTTTAATGGTTATGGCAATATTATTTTAGGGAAAGATAAGTTTTCTAAAGAAAAAAGTTCCAGTTACACCCAGGGATTTTACAGCTGATGATAAATAAATGATTCTCCCATTCTGAAATTACAGATTACTCCTTATGAATATAGTTGGTGGAAAACTCTGGACGCTGTTACTTTTTACAGACCAATCATAAAGAAAATTTATTGTTGAACATAGTTTTTTTTTCAGTATAATTAACAGTCAATTGTCCCCTCTCTTAGATAGCACGACTTTTGTCTGGATGTTCGAGAAGAAATAATAACTGTGTCTGTTCGGGGCAAAGGCATTTCCCACAGCTTGGTATTGATTGACGTCACATGTCAGACATAGCAGCAGTAGGAACAATATTTATTCAATAAAACATATCCATAATTCCATCTTTATATTGTAAGAAACATTAATATAATAAAATTGCGTAAGAATGGCAATATCACTTCAACCAGAATTGGACCACAAAAAACTTTTTGGAGAAAAAGGATTTTTTATGCTTATATTTGGTTAGGTTAAGTAAGGGTAAGGTGAGGCACGCAGCGCTTGTACACTGTTTAAGCTTGCCAATGTTTTTGACTAGAAACAAACTTTAAAACCACGTAGGGATAGTGCAGAACCCCGTAGGATTAGGAGAAAAAAGAATATTTCTCTTAAACTGAAAGTGGAACCTAAGAAAACTTTTTGGATCATGGAAAGAAAACAATGTAGCGGGCTTCGTCGTATTTTCACAGTTGCTTTTCTCCTATTTCTAGCTCCTACGGGGGGCTCTAACAATGCAGGGCAATCATTAACATTTACCTAACCTAACCTAGAATAGCATAATCAAAAGCTACTATGAATACACGACGAAACCTGCTATTACGTTTTCTTTCCATGATTAAACTTTATTTTAAACCCACATTTTTAATGCCTGTTAAGGTTGGGTTAAGTAATGTTTGGGAGAAACCCACAGGGCTCGAGTACATTGGATTAGAAATGTTCGTAGAATCTAGAAATATTTACAATGTTTCTTGAACCAAAAGTAGACTACTAACTCAGGGATCTACAATGATAAGACAATGGCCGTTAATACACAAAAATATTCCTTTCTTTACATTAAAATTAGTGGTTAAAACGTTTAAATACTCAACATAATGAAACAACCAATCAAAATTCAAAATGTCCCCAAAGTTGTAAACCCAACGAATAAGAAAACGTTGGTATAAAACTAGTGTAATAAACAGCCCATTGTCCCCTTTCTGTCTGCTACAAACTACAAATCATTTAGCTTGTTCATCTATAAATCAGAGAATTTTCTGAAAAAAAGTTTTATTCAAATTGTAAATGAAGAAATGAAATGAACCTTAAATAAGAAATAGAAGATGAAAAGTGTTTTTGTATTACAACAACTTTTTTTTTTGAAGTTTTTAGCTAATTATGTTGTAAGTTAGGTAAGGTTTTTGTTGTAAGGTTTTCGAGGAAACATTGGATTGTATACACTAGTACCCAAAGTTTTATTACCACGTTATCTTATTCATTAGCTAAAACTTTGGGTACTTTTATTGAATTTTGATCAGTTGATAAATAATTTTAATCTACAGACAGAAGGTCTAATTTAGTTTGTCAAAGGGAAGGTACATCAATTTATCGTCCATTGTCTTATCCCCGCATAGAAATAAGGACGTAATTTTAATTTTAATTATTGGTTTGTTTGTAGCAACATTTGGAATAGAATTCTTTAAATTATAATTTTCCGGATTCGTATTCCGGTCCAACCTGCTGGCACCTACAGGGATATTAAGGGATAAGACAATGGATGATAAATTTATATACATCCCAAATGATGATAAACAAATTATCCCTTCTTTTAATTTAAATTATTGGTTGTAAAATTTGAATCCTAATTAGTTAAATATCCATTTTTTTTAAGCCAACGAATTAAGTAATGTTGTTATAAAACTTTGGGTACGAGTTTAATTAACAATCCAATGTCCTATCCCTCCCTGCTGGCAGCAACCTCAAAGTGTCCATACGTTACAACTGTACAAATTATCCTTAGGTAGCTGGAAAAAGTGTCCGAAAAATCAGCCATGTGACGTCATAATAATGAGGAAGATGAAGGGAAAAATGGGAAAGAAAACCCCTTAAAAAAATGGATAATCCCTCATTTTTATGACGTCACAAGGCAGATCTTTTGATTCACTTTGTCCAGCTGCATTCCTAGGATTGGTGGTGCTTTCTCTCAAATTGCATGAATTTAAATTTCATAAAAACGTTCTTGTAATTTCATCTTCTTATAACATTGTATCTTGTCGTAATAAGCATTCTAAATCAACAATCAACATGTTTTAAATGGACGTATGGACTATCTGGTTATAAATATAGAGATGGTACGTTTATTTTTTAATTGTTCGACATTTTTAATTGTTTTAAAAGTTTGAAATCGATCAGAAGATTTCAATAAGCTTATTATTGTAGTATGTAGTGATTTAAAATTAATTCATGACAATTAACTAGAAATGACTCCTTTATAAGTTTTGTCAGATTTTTAACGGTGCTATTTAAGCACAACATCATTTTGCACCAGATTTTTGCATAATATAATAAAATGATTATTCCAGCTGGCTAATATAACGATACCCCCCATCCTCCCACCCCCAGTTATGACTTCACCCCATCCCTTCTTCTGTCCATGGAGAAACGCATTGACCAATAGCTGATGACTATATTAGCAACCTAAATTTGCCACAAAAATTTTCACAATATCCACGCATAATATGTCTATTTATTTAGCTAAAATAGAAATGAGCTAAATTGTAAAAACAGCTGAAACCTGGAACCATCTTATTGGAAAAATATTTGGAATATTTAATTGAAGAATGGGTCTTTTTTCACGTCTTGATAAGTGATGGTTTTATAAATAAATGTGTGGAGACCTTTTTGTTAGCAAATTGCTTTCTCCTCTTTTTTAGCGACTTTGCTGTATTCTTTTACTTTGGTGTCTAAGTATATTTTATATTTATGTAAGCTCTTTTCTAACCGATGGATTCTAGAATCGTTTTTTTCAAATGGAATTAAATTAAATCCGATTCCAATTCTTTATTAAGATACTCTTTGAAATTTTTGTATGCAAAATTAGAATCCACATCAATAATTAGCTGACAAGACTTTCTGACTTTCTGCTATACATACATAGTACCCGTAGAGAGAGGGGACAATGAACTATTTATTATTACACTAGTACCCAAAGTTTTATAATAACATTTCTTATTCGTTAGCTTAACAAGTTAGTGAATTTTGATTGTCTGTTTTATTAAGTTGAGTGTTCAAACGTTTCAACAACTAATCTTAAGTTACAGAATAAGGTAATTTTATTGTCATGATTGAAGAAGTACATTGATTTATCAGTCATTGTCTTATCCCTTTAGATCCCTGCATTGTACCTGGTATCTTAATGGATAAGACAATGGACGATATATTGATCAACAGATTAACAAAATTACCCCTTATGTTGAAAAATTTTTACACTACTAGTTAATTAAAATTCTACATTTACAAAATAATTAAAGTTTTTGATCCAACGAATGAAAAGCGTGGTTATAAAACTTTGGGTACCAGTGTAATTTAAAGTCGAATGTCCTCTCACTCTGTAATTTCTTTTACTAAATAAATAAAATCTGTAATTAGATCCACTTTATTCTTAAATTATTTTTTCACAGTAAGAAAGAAATCATATTTTTAAGGCGAGGATTTTCTGCAACCAGAGTGCGTCCTACTTTTCGTACAGATCTCAGTACGATGTAGTAACGGATAGCTTTGATAATCAATAAAAGCAAGTTTGAATCGTCCTATTCATCACAAACGATTCCTATAAGGATAAAGTATTGTAACACTAACTCAGTTTTCAAAGAAGGTCACTACTTATCATTAGATTAATTAAAACGTTATTATACAATTTTTAGGCGATTTTCAGGACGATTAGGCAAAGCATTTCTCAAAATGTAAGTACATCCAGATGAATCAACCTTTCTTTACTTAATCAATTTTCTTTGTCTGATTATATAAGTTTCGCTTCTAGTGGATGTTGTCATTCATGTTTTGTAATTGTATTGGTTAGTTATTTTTAATTGATCTTATTAATTCAAAAGAAGTTGTATCAACTTTTTTTTTTATAGCTAGCCGGTCCTTTTAGTAAGTAGTAGATGTAAAATTTTTCATAGAATTCAGATATGCAATCGGTTTTTTTTGTAGACCTCTTATTTTTTAAGTAATTTAAGTTTAAAAAAAAAAAAATTAAGTCGATTTTAAGGTACTAAAATGCAACAAAAAATAGAAAGAAAATGGCCATTATGAACAAAAATAGTAAGATCTTTAATTTGACACCTTACTTTTTCAATTCTGTCAGGTAATTATTGAAAAAATCGATTTTTTTAAACCCACGAGAATAAAAACTTTGAACTCAATTTTATCATTTCACAAGTAAAAAAATATGGGTTCATATATACCTTTAGAATCAGAAAAATATTACGAATCCATTGTAAGCAAAATTGAAAAAAAAGTTTACAATATAGTATATAAACTACAATAAAAGGAATTATATGAAAATATCATATTATATTGTACAGGCAACGTCTTAACTCTTTAATTGAGTATAAAAATGGGAAGGGGGTATAGAGGGGGTAAAGTGGGGGTAAAAAAGGGAAGACAATAGTGTTGCCAGAACAAAAAATACAATTGGCCATCTTTAAATTTTTATATTTTTTTACTTTTTTTAAATTTTGCTTACAATGGATTCGTAATATTTTTCTGATTCTAAAGGTATATATGAACCCATGTTTTTTATGTCTGTTTGAGAAAATATTTAGGTCTAAAGTTTTTATTAAACCGAGGTTAAAAAAATAGATTTTTTCAATAATTACTCAACAGAATTTTAAAAGTAAGATGTCAAATTAAAGATCTTACTATTTTTGTTCTTACTGGCCATTTTCTTCTTTTATTTTGTTGCGTTTTAGTACCTTAAAACCAACTTAATTATTTTTTTAAAAAACTTAAATTACTTAAAAAATAAGAGGTCTACAAAAAAACCGATTGCATATCTGAAATCTATGAAAAATTTTACATCTACTACTTACTAAAAGAACCGGCTAGCTATAAAAAAAAAAGTTGATACACCTTCTTTTAAAAGGAAGTAAATAAACTAGTCGTATAGGACAATTATCTCCATAAGTAGCGCAGTAATAATATGGGGGAAAGTTTTTTTGTGGATGGAGGAGACATTGAACTGTAAATTACACTGGTAACCAAAGTTTTATTAGAAGGAAATACCAATAAATCTCTGAATATGATATTTTTTTCTATACCAAACTAGGATGATAACATCCATAAGTAGCTTAGCTCAAAAATCCAGGAAGGACAAACGAACCAAGTGAGTTATAGAGCAGATGCTTAGTGATCATAGAAAAAGAGAGGGAGAAGAAAAGAAAACAAGAGAAATATAAAATAAATAAAGTAAATCACGAAACCTTAACATTTCAATAAAAATTTCTTTTGTCGCATAACCGACAGACAGACTGACGTACAAAGTAAGTTTTATACTCTTTGGTAAGGGGTATATTCACAAAAATAGCCGGGAAAATCTCATCCACTAGAGCACTACGGACTACCAGCCAAAGTTAAATATAGAGTAGTTTCGCTTTTAAGAAATGATTATTTTTGACAAAACTGTATACTTTTATTGATTTTAATGTTTTTCCTTAAAAATGCTTAAGATATTATCAATTGTTTTTTACTACAAATTTGAAAACCTCTTTAAATTTTAAAATTCAAATTTTATTTATATTCATGATTATTTATATTATTTATAAGGGATCTTAAGGGAAAAGACAATGGAAGTTAAATTGATATACATTCTCAATGATTATTGATAAAACCATCCCTTCTATAATTTAAAATTATTTTTTAAAATGCTTAAAAACTTTTTTTAGTTTTGAACTAATCAATTTAAATTTAATATAAGTACCCAAAGTTTTTGAGCCAACGCAGTTAAAAAAAACATTGAGTACTAGTTTATAATAAGGTAAAAGCCCCCCTACCTCCCTGTTATTTATAAAATATTTTTCAAGCTATAATTTTCCAGATTTTGTAAAATAACCTAAGAAATAGAAATTTGTTGGATTTAAATTCTTTTTTTTTTTATATAATTTAATGAATACATTTAGGCCCTTATGAGTATGACCAAATTCTCTTAATAGTGTGTGCGTGTGTGTCCGTTCATCTGTCCGTCCGTACGTTCGTTCGTCAGACCTGACAGTCTACACATCTCCTGAGTGTCCTTTGGTCCTTATGGTGCGTGAATATCCGGGCCGGGTCATATGCACAGCAGGGCCTACAAAACAGGGCGGTTCGGGTCAATATTCTACATTCACACACTGTTTAAAGAATAAAAAGACTGTATTTAGCAATTTTTTACTGTAAAATGAAGTGTAATTACAATATTGAAAGCAATTTTCTAAGTCGCAATTGAAATATTCTCACAAGATGTTTTTTAGATATCCAAAACTTTTTATATTTATCCCGTAAAAAAATAGGCTTAAACCTTACTACATAACACCACTAAAAAATAGTTTAGAAGTCTTAAATTGCAATTCAAAACGCAATAATTTGGTTCAAACTAATAAAATGTCTACCCGCTCATCTGGAAATTTTATGGTTTTAGGCTATTTTTGTGGATGATGGTACATTCCTTTCCAAGATATTGTATTCTTAAGAGAATAGAATGTCTAAGATGGAGATTTTTATGGTTTTAGACTATTTTCAATAAAGGTTGTATATTCCCTTCAAAAGTTATATAATACAAAATAGTATAATGTCAATTCCTCAATTCTACCTTAAATTTGATGATTTCATGGTTTTATGCTATTTTCATATTGTTAAATATGAAGTCATCTCAGCTTCCACGAAGTTTCTCCCACTAACAAACAAATACACACTCAAATGAGATTACATAAATGTTCAGGGTTTTTAAGGTCTAAGGCAATGGATGATAAATCAATGTACATTCCAAATAATAATGAACAAAATGGCTCCTTCTGTAGATTAAGATTATTGATTGAAAAGTTTGTGGACACAAAGTTTTACCTAACCTATAAGGATTTGATAAAATTAGCCAGTGTTTTTTAAGGGAACAGATGAGCAAGCATGTTTTAAATTTGAGTAATTTAAGGTCCAATGTTTCCTTCCTCCCTGTTAATATGAAAACTTGCCAGGGGTCTTAAGGGATAGTACAATATATGAAATGTTATCCTATAATATAAAGTAATAAGCTTTTTTTTTTGTAGCAAAGGGTCTCGCTAACCACTGAACCGATATGGTTCTCTTTTAGAGCTAAGCTTTGTATAGGCCCTGAGATGGTTTTAGGCTATTTTATTTTTTTAAAATAAGTCTGGGTATGGATTTAAGCTATTTTTCTGCCCTTATTTAGCCCTTCGAATATAGAGCCCCTAGATGCTAGAGGCGCAGCCGCTAGTACTATTATATAAAGTAGTAAGCTTTTATTTGACTGTAGCAAAGGATCTCGCTAACCACTGAATCGATATGGTTCTCCTTTGCAGTGAAGCTTCTCATAAGTCCATGGAAGATTTTTTAAAAAAATTTTGGAGGATATCTCCACCCTTTTCCCTTTTATCCCCCTCCCACCTTGAATGCCCCTAAAGGCTTCTAGGGGGGTATAGCCGCTAGTTGCAAATAAAAAGTATTATTGGAAAAGTTTGAAGATTGCTCTTTTTATTGACTTGCCATAAATCAATGTAATCCCAAAGAGTTTTAAACTGAAGAACGAGTTAGGTATATAGATATGTATACAAAAAAATATATTAGTACACATATTCACATAATTATATGCATAGTTTGGTACTTTCATAACCTCGGTTAGCCGTCGACATGTAATATAAACTTTGGTCAGAAAATTTACAATCCAATGGCCCCTCCCTCACCAATTTCTTTAACAACATTAATGAATTGAAATAATTACTGTACTTTAATTTATTATAATTTATTGTTCTTTTCAAAAAAAGCCCCGAAAATACTAATATTTTGTTGTTGCATTTTTTCTTTTGGACAAAATTGTATTTATTGGTATAAATTTTGGATCAGACAGTCTTACTATGGCGGATAGAGCTCGTAGTAAGTTGAAACATTTCTGGGGGTGGAAATTTCAGAACAGAGAAAAAGGGGAAGGAATTCGAGAGAATAAGGGCCGCTAAAATGGTATTTTTTTATTCGAGCCAAAAAAATAAACAGCAAATGTTAAACATATTTCTTTACTATTAAGTTACAAATGTTTGAAAAAGAATTTCATTTCTAAGCTTTCCATTTCTCCCCCTTTATTTACATAAAATAGTCTAAAACCTGACGGGGAATAACATGAAGATTTCTTATTTTTTTTGTCTTTTAACCGGGTTTTCAAAGATTTATGGACATATCGACAATCAAAAATTTTTTTTTTTTAATTCTGAAGTAATCATAACAAATATTTAGGTAAATTTTTAAAATTTATTTATTTGCTGTTTTTTAATGTAGATGTTTTGTATATACTCTACTTAAGAAGAGAATAAGTGGAAGTGGGAGGGGGGAAGAGAAATATGGAAGTTACAATCCAAAAGGGGGAAAGGATAAAATATCGGAATTTCTCCCCCAATCCCCCTCCCCCTCTCCCCCTACAAATCTCTGTGCACGCACCCTGTGTGTGTGTGTGTGTGTGTGTGTGCGTGTAACAACCCACCCCGCCGTACCGTCCCGAGTTATCGGACTTTAAGGACTAACATTGCGTTCAGTCAATTAAACAGAGAATTGCGAGGCGGTGAATTTCTTCACGGAGTTCCTTCAGCCAATTTATACATTATTAATTATTCATTTATCAACCAATACTATGAGTGGCAGAAACATTATTATTATGAATAAGCAGTAATTTTAATATTAAAAGTGATTTTTTTCTAGAAAAAAAAATTAGGAAAGTGCGATATATGAAATTGATTTTTGTTCTATTGTTTTAAATTTTATGAAAAAGCTTTAAAAAATATCTTTAAAAGTGAAAAATAATCTTTTAATAATTTTAGAAAAAGTTATGTTTTGAGTCAATAAAAGCCCCCTTTTTTACAATTTTTATCATATATCACATTTTTTAGATAAAAAAACTGTTTCAGTTTCATAAAATATAGTGAAAAAAAAACAATATTTTGTTATAACAAAAAAATTGAACAGAAAAAAAGTGAATTTTAGCACATAATTGATTTAAGGATTTTGATATAAAAAATACGTGAAAATGAAAACAAGTGAAAGATAATTTTTTTTATCGAATTTTTGTGAAAAAAGGTTTCCTTGTATTATGATGATGCAGGTTGGTTCATTTAGTCTTTAGTTAGCTGAAAACTTTGGGTACTTAATTGAGTTTTAATTGGTTTGTTGCAAACTAAAACTCTTAAATCTACAAAAGGAGTAATTTTGTTAATCATTATTGGAGATGTGTATCAATTTATCATCCATTGTCTTATCCCTTTAGATCCATAAAACCCCCCCTGTTAATCTAAGAAGCATTGTGCTGACTTTTCAGTTGTTTATGCATGTCGATTTTATGGATTTTTTTCAATTCATTCTTTCAAAATATTTAAGAAAAAGGATTATTAAAAGTTATTAGAATATCGCTTTGTTGATAATCAACAGGGATCTTAAGGGATAAGACAATAGACGATTAATTGTTACACATGCCCAATAATGATTAACAAATTACCCCTTCTGTAGATTTTAGTTATTAGTTGACACTTCTAGTTTAGTTAACAAACAATAAAATTACCCAAAGTTTTTAAGCTAACAATTAAGATAAAATTGTTATAAAACTTTAGGTACCAGTGAAATCTACAGTCAATTGTCCCCTTCCTTTTGAGTCAGTAAAGACCACTTTTAATTAATACCATAAAGTCAAACTTTTTGAATTAACATCAAGTTAAAAGACACTATTCTAGTAATGATTTTATTAATCTAGTCTTAAAGCTTTATCAATTTTTTATATTCTTATTTTGTATATGATAAGAAAAGAAAATGTTTTAAATCTGCCAGTAAATAAGGAAGTTATAGTCATTTACCTTGTTGTACTACGACGGACAAACGGACAGACAAACGAACGGACCACCCCTCTGAAGAACAATTAACGCTTCTTTAATAATAATCCGTATTCATTAGTTTCTATTAATAGACGGATTATTTTAATTTCATTTCAAAGATTTTTCCAAATTTATTTTAATTTTGAAGTGGCGTGGCTAGATTATAATTAGGATTTGTTCGACCGTCCGTCAATTTTACTGGTTTTACTTTTGTTTATTGTAATTAGTGGTTGAAACGTTTGAACACTCAACTTAATAATACGGACCAATCAAAATTTACTTCTTTAAAGTTGTTAAGTCATCGAATAAGAAAACGTTATTATAAAATTTCGGGGACTAGTGTTATAAACATTCAATTCTCTTTAGGTTTTATGACAATAGCTTCCTAAATTGTCTTTCCTTTTCATTTATTATCAAATGTTCTCTACTATTACTTTATAACAATTTACTGTACTTTGTTCATTAAAAAAACAAGTTGTAAAAATGCGCGACTTATGACGCTTTTTAATCTTGTTTTCAATAGGTAGAAAAAAATAAATAAACAAAAAAACGGATAATAATCATTTGAATAAAAATCTTCAGAAATCAAAAGAAATCATTTAAATTAGTAATTACGAAAGGAAACGTATTCTTTTTAAATCTTTTAATTGACGGGTTTTTTTATTGAAAATGAATTTTTAGGAATTGATTTAAATAAACAAATAAATGACGTATAAGATAACTTTCATAAAACTTTTTAAATTGGAAAAAAACCTTTATTGAATTGGTAGTTTTTATTAAGAAAAATCAAAATTTAAAATTATTTTTGCTTCTAACTTTTCTTCTAGTTAAAGTCTATTTTAGCATGATGCAAAGTATTATTTGTCAGAAAAGAACGTGTCCTAACTTTAGTGATTTTTTCTTAACCCATTCATGACGAGCTTCCAAAGTTCTCAAATTTTTTATTCACTGGGCTTCAACAAAATACATTTTTTTCTCTCAATAATTACTGAACAGAATTTAAAAAGTAAGATGTAAATTTAAAGATCTTACTATTTTTTGTTCGTAATGGCAATTTTCTTCTTTTTTTGTTGCGTTTTAGTACCTTAAAACCAACTTAATCTAAGAAAACCTAAATTACTTCAAAAATAAGAGGTCTACAAAAAAACGATTACATATCTGAATTCTATGAATCATTTTACATCTACTACTTACTAAAAGCACCGACTAGCTATTCCTAAAAAAACAAATCACAAAAGTTAGGACACGTTCTTTGAGATTTTTTTTGAATGTGCATGTTTCGGAAATATGAAGCGCGCTAAACCAATGAATTCCGCGCGATTGAAAAAAATCAATAAATATTTTTTTTTTAAATTAGGAGTTACCACTGGACCAGTGTGGACTGCAGACTGTTGGGCACAGCACAGCACCTCAACACCATCCACAACATCACCATCTAGATATCAAAGAAGAGGTCAGTTTTGCCCCATGATGATTGATGATAAACAAAATATTCACTTCTCTAGAATATAATTATTGGTTTAAAAATTGGACCTTAATTTAATTTTGAGTCTCCTATAAGATTAAAACTTTGGGTACAAGCGTAATTTACAGTCTAATGTCCCCTCCCTCCCTCTCAGAGTAGCAACGATGATATATATATATATATATATATACTTTCACATATCTTGTAATTGGATTAAAAAAAGTGTTTTTATCACCATAAAATAATTATTATATCATTTAGTATAATGAAATTAATTAAGCATATTATACAATAATATATATATATATATATAACAAGTAAAATCATATCAGTCAAACGACAATCTGTCACAAAAGTAACAGGATCTGTGTCTGTCTGTGTGTGTGTACCGAAAGATTTCGCTAACCGCTTAACCGATATGGTTCTCAATTACATGTAGCTTTTAAAAGATTCTAGTAAGGTTTATAACTATTTTGTGGGAGGGTAACACCATCTTCTCAAGAGAAATCGACATTTCAAATAAATGACTAACCCCACTTGTACAATTTTTGTAAACATCATTTGAAGGACAAACTAACATATCTATCCTTATTATAAAGTAGCTTCGCTACTAAACGTTTATGTCATGTTAAAAAAAAGATTAAAACAGTTTGATGATATTATATATTGAAAATCATTAATATTACCTCTCATGAGGAAATAAAGAAAGTCAATATTCAAAAATAGATACTTTTTTGTAAATCGTAAAAAATATAACAGGACCTGTAAAAAGCTACACTGTAAAGGTGAAACATATCGGTTTGTTCTTAAAATGTGCTGTCTTTAAGAGTTAATGGATCTAAGAAACCAAAAAAAATTTCGAAAAGAAAATAGCTTAGAATTAATATATTTAAACAAAATTATGGATAGTATTTCTATAGAATGAAAACTTATCAAGTATTTTTAGTAGAAGATCTACTCTACAAATATAGCTTATATGCTATGTCTGTTTGTTTTTTAGTGCCTTGTTTATGTAGATTGTACTTTTTAAATAAAAGATTAAAACTATCTTTTTGTTTTAGAATTTACAAGAGGATATAAAAGCTTGGACGTCAGGCAAAGTAATGAGTCCACACGACACAATGGGCGTCGAAACCCGTCCCCCGCCATGGGGTGGCGAGGGCGGCCTCTCACCCTCCGAGGTTCTCGATCCCCGACACCCATGGGCCGCGGCTGTGGCTGCAGCCGGCGGAAGAATTCACCATCGCGGCGGAGAGCTGGACTATGACGAGGACGGGGTGCCGTTGCAGGGCGGTCATGAAAACGGTCACCACCACCGGCCCAACGGTGACTACATGGACGGTCATGACGACTTTGGGGCGCCGTACAGCGCTGGTGGTCCCCAGAGCTCGCCGTTCCCCGCCGGAGGCGATGGCGGGCCCACAACCCCAATGGGCTTCAGTCCCGATCAAATGATCCAAACAACGCAAACATCGACGGCCACAAAAGGCGGACAGGGGATTGATTCGGCGGGCGGCGGCGGCCCGCCGGGCTCGAAAAAGTCGACCAGCCGTCGCAACGCCTGGGGTAACTTGAGCTACGCTGATTTGATCACACAGGCCATTATAAGCTCTCCTGAAAAGCGGTTAACATTGAGTCAGGTATGGATTAATTTTATAGTTATGGATAGGACAATGGCAATTAAATTTCCCTGTTCATAAAGAAAAAACAAATTATAAAAAAACATAATTTAACAATGCGTCTAACATCGCATTATAAACATACTGGAAAGATTATATTATCACCTATTGTCCTTCTATCTTGCATCTAAATTGTTATCAAATACTTTGCTAATATCAAGGTGTCATTAAGTTTACAAATAATTTACATATTTAATCTATCTAGTTTAATAATGTTTGTAATACGGATAGGCCAATGAAAGTTAAATTCATTTTCCCCAAATCACTAAAATATACATTTGAAAATTCCCACAAAGGTCCAGTCGAGCACTGAAATGTCCCTTATTTCTGAAATAAATCAAAAATAATGGGCTGGGATATTTTTTGGCAGTACCTATTGTAACCTAACCTGGCCTAAAGTAATAAATAAACAAATGAAAAACTACCCCTTCCTCTCCTCCCCATATTTTGAATTTATTTAAAAATAACCAGGGGGGGTATTTGTGTTCAACAAGGCACTTTGAGGGAAATCCATACATTTACTTCCTTGTGAGATTCACTGAAAGTTATTGTGAGGAGGGGGGGGGGGCCTTACATTACGGAGTTACCCTTTATCCAATATAACCTAACCTATCATTTTTGTTGACCAGGTGTACGACTGGATGGTACAGAACATACCTTACTTCAAGGACAAGGGGGACAGCAACAGCTCAGCTGGATGGAAGGTAAGCACATAAACCGGTTTTCAGCAGCTGTCTATAGAACCCTAGCAAAATGGGGATAGGTGTCATTGCTTTTGGCCTACCTATTCTATTGACGCCAGGAAATACCCTATATCCTATCACTTTTTAATCTATCCCCATTTTCCTAGAGCACTAAACACAGCTACTTTCATATTGAATTTTTTTCTTCAAAATATTAGTTATATGAATGTTCAAGTAAATGAAAATTCGAAAACTCGTGTATTGTATCATATTAATGATAATTTGTTACTAATTAATCTTTAATTTTTCATATTAATATCCGTGGAAAGCTGTTCATGCGATAAATAACTATTCCTAATTTACAAATTCTATTGTTACATTAAATCTAACCTTTTAAATACAGAATTGGATGAGTGAGAAAAACGTATTTTTTTGTTCATGAAAAGGGGAAAAAATGAAATTGTTAAATTGTATCTAGCATTCTGTGTTTGAAGATCATGGCCTTTTCAAGTTTAAGCCCCAAAATTAGATAGATAGATAGGCTAGGCATAGCAGAGGGGATAGCAAAAGAGACTAAACAAGGATGACAACATCCATAAGTTGCAAATAATAGATAAAGTCAAACACATTATGAAGTATCTTTTTAAGAAATTTAGAATAGAATAGAATAGCTGTATATCTTTATCAGCGGGTGAGAAAATCAAATTTTTCCCAAATAACGGACGAACATTCTAAATTATAGAGTAGCTTTGCTACTAAAAGAGATTTTGAGAATTAGTTTAACATTTACTTGGGACATTTTCTTCGTAGTTTGTTAGAAATTGAAATAAATCTACTTTTTTTCTTTCATGTTGTGATAGCTGTGTGTGTGTGAGTATGTGTGTGTGTGTGTGTGTGTGTGTGTGTGTGTGTGTGTGGGCATGTCTCTTTGGGGTAAAAGTTAACAAGATAGTTTAAAGAACATTTGAAAGGAATTTTGTGTTAATTATCTTTTTTTCACCTTACAAATTTTTAAAATAATTCAAACAGTTTGCTTTTTTTATTTTGTTGTTTTATAATGGCATGGTAACTTTTAAAAGTAATTGTCTGTCCGTTCGTCTGTCTGTTAAATCAGCTGAAATTCAAGATAGACAGTTGAAAATTTATTAAAGATTCTTTGTAATAATGATCAACCAGTGTAAGATTTACCTATTTTTTTTGATTTGCTACTTTTGAATGTTGTCATTCTTGTTTGTATAAAATATTCTTGAATTTTGCCATTTTTCTATCAATATATACACATGATAGTAAGTTAACTTGAAGTAAAATAGGGGAACGAAAAAAAATAAAGAATTATTCTGTTATGATTTGCAAGAATTTTACCTAAATTCAGAAATATAGGCATTGTAAATTTAGATATTTTTTGTTTTCAAAATAAAATTTTATGCACAGATTTATTTATCATCCATTTTCACATACCACACTAGTCCCAAAAATCTTAAAATTATGAACAACTTTGGGAACTTTTATTGAATATTGATTGGTTAGTTCATTAAGTTAAATATCCAAACGTTTCAACCACTAATTGTATTCTACAGAAGGGGTGATTTTGTGTACCATCAGTGGTGATGTACATCAATTTATCGGCTATTGTCTTATCCTCTTACATCCCTGATAGTGATACTAAATATATATATATATAAGCATTTTCCTATACTGGAATAATTAATGAAACATAATGGAAAATTGACGAGAAAAATCAGGAAGAGAGGGGAGAGAGAGAGCAAGAGAAAGGGAGGAAGATAGGAGAGAGAGAGAGAGAGAAAGGGAGGGAGATATATAGACTGTAATATCTTCGGTTTTTGATCTTATTAAATTTTCATACAAGTCTCTTAGACTCTTAAGGCTTTTCTTATATTTAGATGTATTTAGCTTTTATATAGTAATTCTATATGGAGATATGTATATTATACAGTAACGGCTACGCCCCTAGAGGCCTCTGGGAGCATTTAATGGAAAAGGATAATTTTTTTCCAATTTATTTTCTCTTGGGAGGGTTGAGATACCCTGCCCCAAAATAGTTATAAACCTTCCCAGAACCTATGAGAACTTACACTGTAGAGGAGAACCATATCGGTTCAGCGTTGAGCAAGATCCTTCGGTACAGACAGACTGTCAGACACAAACACAGTTGGACATCCTGTTACTTTGAAATAAGGATATATGTAATTCTATATTCTAAAAAAAAATCAAATCTTGAAGAAAAGAACGTATATGTTTTACTGTTATGGTTTAGAATTGCTTTAAATGTATGAAACCGAAAGAATTGAAATATATAAACGGAAAATATAAAAATAAACAACAAATACACTACCAAGCAAAAACAAGGATGACAACATCTATAAAAGCAAAGCAAAATCATAAACAGGTTCAAATATAATGACATTTGAAGTATACCCTATCGTCTCGGGAATCATAACGCTGTAACAGATGAACTTGCAGACGGACAGACCTAAGTATAGAAATAGTTTTTAAAAATTGGGGGAAATATAAATATATGTAACATTATTAAAAATTCATACTTATTTTCTACTAATTGATGGATGTATAACAATTTATTACATTTACCTACATTATTTTTTAATATTTAGTAAATTATATCACAAATAAATTTATTTTTAGGAAAAATCTTTGAAAATAAAAAAAAGAAATCTTTGAAATTATTTTTTAAAACGAAGAAAATTATGAAAAGTTATGCAAAAAGTAACAGGATGTCTTTCTTGTAAGATGCCTCTAGGGGCGTAGCCGCCAGCATACACTAAACTAACGGAAAGACCTAAATTAAAAGAATTTTCGCCGTTGAAAAAATCAAATTTTGCGCTTAATTTATGATGATCAAATTGGCTAAAATTCGATGAAAAAATTATAATAAAATTTATTTCATTCTTTTTTGAACAAAGGTTTTAAGACTCTTAGGTCATATTTACAAGCGCTTTAAATCCTATTCGACTTTCAAAAGTATTTCTTTAAAAAGCATAAATTTTGAAACTATTTTTTCTTCATTTGAAATAATAATTCGTTTCTTAATCATAAAACAGATGCTTTATGTCAATAAATCTCAAAATATCACTGAAAAATTATGCGAATTTGTTTTAATGATAACTTTTATGCTAATAACTTTGGTGATAATGCTAAGAACTGTACAGGGATGGAGGGGATTGTAAGATGGAGGTACCCAAAGTTTTACAAACATTTGGCTTAAAACTTTGGAGACTTTTACAAACCTTCACTATCTAAACTATCAACCAAGAAGTTTGATTTTGTTTATCATCATTAAAGATGTACATGAATTTATTGTCCTTTGTCTTATCCCTTAAGATCCCTGGTGGAGCTGTATGAAAATGTAACTCATCCCCGTTTATGGATTGTAAAACTAAATTTTCTATCATCCTTGAAAGGACAGTACATTCTTTTTTTTCTCCATAATTCATAGGACTGTTTTCAGTAGTTTTATTGAAATCAAATAGTTGTCAAATTAAGACAAATTAACTTAAAACCTCTTAAAATTTCCTCTGCTTTTGCTGTATTATAGTCTATTGTTCGTTTTTCAATTAATCTCAAATGGACTGTCCTTTCCAAGATTTAACATTTTACTATACAGTCATTTTAAAATCTTTATTACAAATGCGCTAAAAAAATCATCGAGATACTAAATTTGATTTTTATGCCTTTTTTTCACGTTTAAAATAAAGGATTATTGTTCGTTTTTTTTAGAGGAAAAATGATTTTGAAAATATGTCACCAAAATCATTTAATATATTGCAAAAAAATAACTTTTTGATTTTAAAACAAAGTTTTTCAATAATCAAAAGATTACATCCCCAAAAAATGATTAAATTATTTATTTGAAAAGTTTGGAAACTACTTTTTTAGACTAACTAATTAAATTCAATAAAAGTACCCAAAGTTTTTGAGCCAACGAATATAAATAAAGGGGTTATAAAATTATGGGTACCAGTGTAATTTCAGGTCCATTGTCCCCTCCCTCCTTGTACCCACCCCAAAGTTTTCCCGCCCGCAAGGCAAATTTATTTTAACCCATAAGAAAATAAAGCTAATGTCGATTTTTATTATGCATATAACAGTAAAAATGAAAGCTGCGCTCCTACGCCACAGCGCCACCGTGCACGTACAGCCCATCAGGTATAAAACAAGAACAATTAAGTCCCGAAAGTAGCGCATATAACAAAATAATCTTAATATGTGAAGCATAATTATATAAAAGTAACATGATGTAAATCTGTCTGTGTGTACCATAAGATCTCGGTACCCGCTGGACTGATTTGGTTCTCCTTTACAGTGAAGCTTCTTATAGATCCAGAAAAGGTATCAACTCACCCTTCCAAGAGAAAAATTACCAACTTAATATTAAAAAAAAAAATCTTTTTAAAACTAAAATTGAAAGTAATTTTCTAACTAATATTTTATTTTTAGACGTACGGTTTATACATATAAACATACATTATAGTAGCTTCGCTACTAAAGAATTATACAAATTTTATACATATATATAAATATATTATACCTTGATTTAGCAAAACTTTTTGGGGGAATATATAAATATATGATTCACCTTTTTATAATTCAATTTTTTTATAAAATCAAAAAATGTTAAATATAGTTATTCTATTAGTAAAAGACCATTGTCAAGATATTTCATTTTGAGATTAGCGTTGTAGTATATGGTAGATTTAGTTTTTTGGTAGTAATATCTTACGTGGGATATTCCCTATGTTGATAGGCAAAAGCAGCCCTAGAAGTAGTACTAGACTTGAACCAACCAATAAAAATTCAAAGAAAGTACCCTTAAAAAACTTTGGGTACCAGTGTAATTTCCAGTCCAATGTCCCCTCCCTCTCTGCTTGTTCTGACTGACCAATATGTTAAGAAAATTAAATATTATAATGAACTTATAACAAAACTGACAGGGGGGAAATATAAAAAGGTGATGCTCAAAAAAAGCAATACATTAAAAATATCTTACTGTGTTTTATGTAAATCAAGAAGGGAGAAGACATTGAGCTGTAATTTTTTCCAGTGCCCAAAGTTTATATGATAATCCTAAAAACTTCGAGTACTTTTAGGGAATTTTGATTGGTTGGTTTGAAACTTTTCAACAAAAAAATTTAATAAACAGAACGTGTTATTTAGTTTATCATCATAGGGGATATGTATAGAGATTTATCGTCCATTGTCTTATCCCTTAAGATACCTGAAAGTAAATCCATAAAATCTTGACTTGAGGCTCCGCCCCTTTCTATCTTTCACTACCTTGTTATTTAACCTTATCTGGACTAATTAATATTTTTTCAATACTTCATAATGAATTCAGCCTAAATTCTTTAAATTTTTCTTATTTTTTATGATAAAAAAAGTTAGGTAATGGCTTTACTTGACAAATAAATGTAAAATTAATTATAAGAAAAAAATTAGTAACAATTTTTCCGTCTCCGTTTCTTTACCGATAACAAACAATTCATGCATGCTGTAGTATAATGATAATAACTACTTTAAAAACACCTGTATAACAATTTACTGTTCTTATTTAAAAAATGAAGTTTGTCATAGCTGCGCTAACGGGGGCGTGCAGAGGGGAAGGGGAGGGTTTAAAAAGGTAAAAAAAAACTTCAAAAAAGAAGGCCTGCCTTTTCCCTTTTCAAAACTCTTCTCCCCCAGGGCTGACAACCCCCCACCCCCTTTGGCAAAAGTCTATGCACGCCCGTCTCTGCTTTGAAGTGGATATTATAAATTAATTAACAGTTTTTTCAACAGTTTGACTTTTACTTTGAAAAAAGGTCCCAGGAGAATTTCTAAAGTATTTTTCAATTATACCTCTCACCTCCCATGCTAGATCAGGGAACGGCATTCGTAAAAACATTTGCAGTATGGCTTTGAAACCGATTAATATCCGCTGGATTACTAATAAATCATGTATCGTATTACAGGCAATTATTTACAAATAATAAAAAAATTATCATGAAATTATTCAAAATTTTGTTGGGCCGTGACTTTGGCCCCTCAGGACCAACAAAACTGGAATTAATCTTGTTCCTTTTCATAATCGTGGAAATCTGTCTATGATTATTCCCCATTCCTTTCCAATTCCCTTTTCTAACCTTCCCTCCCCTCCTGTAACCTCAAATTTTAGAAAAAAAAACATTTAATTGGGTAATATTCTTTTAAGTTTTAAATGAGCTAGGCTCTTCTTTCTTAGAATGGATATGATATTCTGAACATTTTGTACAAAGAATATTTCTATGCCTAAACTTATTCTAGTTGAACTTATGTTTTTTTGAGAAATCTTGCGTAATTCCTTTAACCTTTTATAGCAGGCTAAAATTAAGCTTTTTATAAATTACAATTTTACTTAGAATTTTTATCCATAAAATGGCTTAAAACTTTCCCCAAGAGCATTACAAAGTTACCCTAAAATTTAAGGATACCTGTGTTTAAATGTTTTCTGAGATCTTAAAGAACACAAATTTCAACCTTTTATTTGGGGGTGGGATATAGACCTTTTAAAAAAGCCTAAATTCTGCCTTGGGCCATAAAAAAATATCTTATACATTGACTGATTAAATCAAAATTAAAATAATGATATTATGGGTGTTCATCCAGTTTCGCATATTATCATATCTGCAATGATGAAAGTAATTGAATTATGATTGGTTGGTTCATTAAGTTAAAAGTCTCCAAACGTTTCAACCTCAAATTGTAATCTACAGAAGGAGCAATTTTGTGTATCAACATTGGGGATGTACATCAATTTATCGGCCAATGTCTTATCTCAAAGACATTGCAAAAGACATTGCAATTTTTGCAGTTTTGATAAATCGCAGATTATTTAATAATATTAAACATATGCAGAAATGAAGTTACACCATATTAGAGGCCAATTTAAAAGCATAACTTGGATTATATTTCAATTAGTGAACATTTTTCCGGCCAAAAATTTTGGCGCGGGGGGATAGATTTCAAATTGTGAGCTTGCAAAAAGTTTGCTAAAATACGTTCAACTGTCATATCAATATCATTAACATGAACTTTATACGATACAGTTGGACAATTTGGGGGTCTGACACCCATTAGACAATCAGCCTTTGTCAGTTTCAAATCATCCCAGTTTTCAATTTTAAATAATATTAGCCTAAAACCATCTCGAGGCCTATATACAGATTTTTCAAAACGGATAACCCAATCGGTTCAGTGGTTAGCGAGATACTAAGATCAAAGCGACAAAAAATAATTACGTTTCTGCATAGAATAAGGAGGAATAGAAATGAAAACCCTAAATATTTCTGGGAAATTTGAAGGAATCTTTGACTTGCGCAGTAAAGACAATAATGATAAAGTACAAATCACAATGACTAGTTGGACAAAACTAGAAAAGTTTAATTTGTATCAACATCTAATATAAGAAACATAAGAGCGCAACTTAGTTTTATAATATAAATACTGAGACCAATATTTTTTTGTAAATTTTCTTACATAATTATTTTTTTAAGGCTTAATATGCACATTAAATTCATTTTTATTCCATTGTGAATAGGGAAGAGGAAGCTGGATTCTTGGCTACATGGCTTTTAGTAAATCATTGGAAAAGAAATTTATTTTGAATATTTTTTCTGAAGAATTACTGAAATCATGTTATTTACTAACAGCCTTGTAGCCGTTTTGGTCTTTCAAAAGTTCCAATTTTACTTCAGGCTAGCCAGGCAGAATCTTCTACCTGGATTCTATTCTATACTTTATCTTCTTTGCGTTTCTGACAGTTATTATCAAAGCTAATTCAATTTTTTACTTTTAAGTATAGAATCCTTAATTTTTTCTCTTGATTTGAACGGAGGAAATTCCTAAAGGTTAAATTTAGAGATTTTAAAGATTTTAGCTTTTTTAATCTTTTTAATAAAAGGATTATAAAAAAGTTAAAATCAGATTAATAAAATAAAATTGAAATAAACAGTAATCACAAAATTTAATTTTTTTTATATTAGGCATGTTATGTTTTTTAAAATATTAAAATCCACAAATAAACAAGAAAGTTACAGTAATACTTTGTCAAAGAATACAGACATACCAACCAAGTCTAATCATAGAGTAGCTATGCCTCTACATTACACAGAGATCTAAAGGGATACGGCAATGGTCAATTAATTGATGTACAACCACAATGATGTTACACAAAATTACCCCTTCTGTAGACTAAAATTACAGGTTGAAACGTTTGGACACTCAACTTAATGAACTAACAAATAAAAATATGATAAAAGTTCCCAAAGTTAATAAGCTAACGAATATAAGATTACTTTATTATAAAAATTTGTGGGACTAGTGTAATAACCAGGCCAAATTAAATAAAACTTTTAAAAGTCTGCTTGGATTTTATAATACCTCGAAATATTCAAATTGTATCAAAATATTTACGCTGAGAGAAAAAAAAACATTAATTGAATTAGAAAAAAGTTTTATTGTGAAAAAGTTTAATTTTGAAAATCATTGCCATACTAAAAATACATTGATAGCTTTATTTATTTTTGTCCTAAAAGTTTTTTTTAAAGGAAATTAATAGTTTTTATAGCATCGTATTATAGACAGCTTTTCACGGATATTAAAATGAAAAAATGATGATTTTTTTTATGATTTTTATTTTATTATTTGTGGGAAGTTGTCTACAATACGATGCGATACACGATTTTTAAGTAGGACTTTCGAAGCCTTATTGTACATGTATAAATGGTTTTTTTATTATGTTTATTCATGCTTTAAAAATCAGAATTTATATCTTTGTTTAATAATTTAAATTGACTTGGTAATATGTTTAAGTTTTCATAAAGTATCGTTGTTAAAAAGCTTTTAGGCCAAAAGAAATCTAAAGTCACCTTTCTCAAATGTAATGTAATAATTCACACCCCTGTTAACCCCTTAGTGTTATTAGTATGTCGAAATGAAACTTTATTCCAATTTACATGTTAAAAAGCAAACGGTACAATGACTTTTATACAAAAAATGGTCGAAAAAGACAGTTTAAATTGTAGTCAACGCAAGGCCATCTAGCCTAACAGGGTATAAAAGGGAATGTGGATTAAAAAACGGGTCATTCAAAATTTGAAAACAAACATTAAACATCGAAAATGCACAAATTTTCAGCCACAAATCAAAATATACACAAAGTGTTCCATTTATCACGCGCCTGTCTTTGTAGCGCAGCTAGTGTATATAACATTGTTCTTAACGTTCGGCTGTCCGTCTTACTACCCGCAACGTTTCTGTCTTTCAAAATGATCCTTATTTAAAGAAGGGGGACATTGAATTGAAAATTATACTGGTACCCAAGGTTTTATAAACACTGTTTCTCATTTGGCTTATAAATCTTATTGTTCATTTATAAAATCTTGATACTTTTGATACAAACCTTCAGAGTCCAAACTTTTTCTTTAATAATTTTAATCTACAGAAGGAGCAATTTTGTCTATCATCATTGGATATGTACTTCAATTTATCGGCCATTGTCTTATCCCTTAAGATACCTGAACATATTCATTCGCATTCCTAACCCGACAAAAAACAATCCAAAGAATTTTTATCTATAGCATTTTATATCACAAATTTTTATGAGTAACGCGCAGTTAGACAAGGTGGCGTTTTGTTGACATTTTAGCCTTTTAAAAGTGGTTATTCATTATTTTGTTCGACAATACGTGTAAATAATACGTTTATAATCTTATATCTCCAGTTTAACTCAATGTTGATAATGCCTTTTTAACTTTAATATAATGGTGACATAATGATAGCACTAAAGCTTAACAGGGGGAGGGGGGGGGGGGACTTTCCGGTCAGACTACGACACACCTACTAAAAGGGACATAGGTTGTGGAAGGGGGGAATAAAACAGGTAGAAAAAATGTTTTGTGAAGGGGGGGGGGGTAGGGGAATTTTATATTTTATGGTGTGTAATAAATATGATGGGAATGGCGTTAAAGTGACACTCCACACACACACACACTCGCACACACACACACATACACACTCACACACACAAAGTGACACACCACCAGGTATCTAAAGGGATAAGACAATATCCAATGATGATACACAAAATTACAATCTAATGAAAATTCAATAACGGCCCCCAAAGTTTATAACTAATAAGATAACTTTATTATAAAACTTTGGGAACCAGTGTAATAAACATCCCAATGACCCCTCCCTCCCTCGACTGTTGTGTGCTATTGATCATTTCAAATTTAAGGTTCATAAAATTTCTTCATTTGCTAGCAGACACAAGTATTAAATCATAAATTATTGTCAATAAATGTTCTCAAACGGCTGTTTTTTTGTTGCCATACTAGGCTACAAAAGTCTGAAATTTTTTTACCTGAAAAAAAAAACATCAAAGAATTTAAATGTCAGCACGTCCGTACGTTTGACCGTCCTTTTATTACAGTTTAAAGGCTGCGCTCCTAATGGACATAATTATATCTGTTTTTACTTAAATAAAGATAATTTACTTATCAAGAAGACAAAATACTTAAGATAACATTAGAAGAACTCACATATGCAAGAAATGTTGTAAAAAGTCCAAAAAGTTTGAACTTCTAATTTTTGTTAGATATGAAAAATCATTACTCTTTTACCGCTCTCTTTTTATAAGTTCTTTTTACTGTAAGATATTTCAATCAATATATAATTAATTGGATGTTGCCCCATATTTTTGTGTACTCTAATAAAGTGATTCTCCAAGCTGGCAAATCAACGATATCCCCCTTTTACCAATCAACTCACCTCCTAATGAATGAACAAACTGACCAATAAATGAGATGCATATTAGCTACCAGAATTGACGAAAAATTTTCTCCTGTCAATATATCCACGTATTTTAAATGTCTAATGTATTAACAAGTAATATTTTGTCTTTAAATAGCGAAGCAATAATAAACTAGAAAAAAGCAAGGACGTACATACAATCATAGAACCTTAATTATAGAGTAGCTTCGCTACTTTATAAAAACAAGCAATTGAAAGTTAATGTTATGAACAATTAGAATTTTTGTACAAAAAAAATTTGAAAAACGCTATCACATTTAATTTTGAATAAATTATAAGGATTTTAACTAATATTTTTATAAATCTATTAAGCATAACTAAATACTGTATTTTAAAGCTTTTTTATGTTAATTTTATTTAAAAATAATACATGATAAAATTAAGTTTTTGAATAATTATAAAAAAAATAAATAGCCATGTCCAATAAATATAAATTTTTCTGGTAGTTTGGGAGACTATAATATTGTTTCCTATTGTACCTTCCTTTCCAGTCTTGTCGGAAAATTCATTAATTTTCCATTGTCCCTTCCCTCCCTGGATAAATTGATATACATCCCCATTGATGATAAACAAAATTACACCTTCTGTTGATTAAAATTATCGGTTGAAAAATTAGTTAGGGATTAAACCAATCAAAATTCAATAAAAGTAACCAAAGTTTTATGGCCAACTATTAAGAAAACTATGATATAAAACTTTGGGTACCAGTGTAATTTACAGTCCAATGTCCCCTCCCTGGATAAAAAAAAAACTGTGATGGTATTGATTTTCTATCATAGGAGGTATTCACAGCTTTCATCAAAATATGCTGTCACTTCACTTACGCTCTAAAGTATCCAGGGATCTAAAGGGATAAGACAATGGCCGTTAAATTGATGTACATCCCCAATTATGTTGAATAAAAATATCCCTTCTGTAGATTTTAATTAGTGGTTGAAATGTTCAGACACTCAGCTTAATCAATCAACTAATCAAACTAAATAAAGTTGTTAAGCCAACAAATAAGAATAAGTAATTATAAAACTTTGGGGACAAGTGTAATAAACAGTCCAATGTTCCCTCCCTCCCTGTCTATAAGTGCTAAATTTGCAGTTTTGATGACTTTTTTTACGTGACTTAGGGGACACCGATAAAAAACACGACAAAAAAACAACATAAATATAATTTTTTTACATAAAATAATTCAATACTTTGAACAAATCAAGTATTAAAAATTGTGTTTTATTGTTTAAACAAATATGAGAAACATTTTTAAATTTCATTGAACTTAGAATTACTACTAGACTCCTATATCTTTCATAACTACATTCTTATCTTGCTAAAATTATAGCAAAAAAGCTTCTTTCTCATTGTGCAAAAAACGATTAATATAAAAATCAAAATTGAAAGGTATAAATTTTCTTATAGGCAAATGTCATTTTTTCACAACTATAATTTAGCTTGGCAAATGTAAATAGTAATAATATTCATTTGATACTTTTTGTTTCATAATAATAATGATACAAATAATAAAGGACATATTGACATGTAGAATTTGAAATTCCTTTTTTCTAAAGCATAGCTGCTTTTTAACTTTGTCATGTATGTAAACAGTAGGGGAGGAGACATTGGACTGTAAATTAAATTGGTACTCAAAGTTTTATAAATATGCTATGTTATTCGTGGGGTCAAACACTTTGGGAACAAGTTTTAAGTCTTGCTCAATTAACTCAAAATAGCAGTGTCCAAACTGTTAACCAATATCTTAAACAGACAGAAATAACAATTTTGTTTGTCATCATTGGAGATGTACATTAATTTATCCAAACTGTTAATAGCTTATTGTTATTGCTACATCATTTATAAATATAACTATTCTAGTTATCTACGTATAACTTTGAGTAAAACAAAAATTATATAACATTTATTTTATTTCAAGAAGGCTTAAAATATATAACCTAATTTTTCAATTCTCGTTTAAAATAACTTAATTATTTTTTAATGTTCTAAAAAATATGTTTAAAAATAATTTTATTTCCAGAAGCCATAACTTTTTTTCTTCAATAATAGTTCTTTTTATATATTTTTAGTGTCAAAAAAGTTTTAAAATTAAATCTTCATTGATTATTTGAAGTTTTATGTAATTGAATTTAAAAAATTTCTTCAAAATTTTTTTTTTGACATAAAGAAAAACTGAAAACACTTAAAATAAGTTATTAGTCCCAATTAAGTGAAAGATTTTATCCCAAACTGAGCTAAATGTATGGCAGTACCCAAAATATCCATAAATAAAAATTGATCTCTTGAACCCAACAAAAACTATTATTGAGTGAGCAGACGCTTAAATGTTTATTAGTGGCGTAGACACTCTGTAATTCAAGTTTTTCTAGATATTGAAAGGAATAAGACAATGTCCGATAAATTGATATACATTCCAATGATGATACACAACATTGGCCCTTCTGTAGATAAAAATTAGTGGTTGAAACGTTTGGACATTCAACCTAATAATCCAACTATCAAAATTTAATAAAAGTCCCCAAGGTTGTTAAGCCAACGCACAAGAAAAGATTATTATAAAACATTTGGGACTACTGTAATTAACAGCTCAATGTCCCTTCCCTCCCTACGTCTTTGGCTGTTTCGGTTTTTCAATACATAACCCTTTTATGGATGTTGTCATTCTTGTTTTAAAAACTGTTTGTGGTATAAACTAAATATTAAATATTCCCTAGAGGGTAAAGCTGAAAGAATTGTTCTATGGGTTTATATTTATACTATAACAGCAAAGTTAAAGTCTAGAAAAAAGATTTTGATATTGTAATATATTTTTCAAGAAACCTTCTTGAAAAGTAGAATGATATTGTTAAAATGTTTCTTAGATGCTATATGCCAATAAATTAACTTTTAAATCCCCCTTTTTCATCATATTTTTTTTTATCTATTTATCTATCTATCTATCTATCTATCTATCTATCTATCTATCTATCTATCTATCTATCTATCTATCTATCTATCTATCTATCTATCTATCTATCTATCTATCTATCTATCTATCTATCTATCTATCTATCTATCTATCTATCTATCTATCTATCTATCTATCTATCTATCTATCTATCTATCTATCTATCTATCTATCTATCTATCTATCTATCTGTCTGTCTATCTATCTATCTATCTATCTATCTATCTATCTATCTATCTATCTATCTATCTATCTATCTATCTATCTATCTATCTATCTATCTATCTATCTATCTATCTATCTATCTATCTATCTATCTATCTATCTATCTATCTATCTATCTATCTATCTATCTATCTATCTATCTATCTATCTATAATAACTCCTTGTGTATTATATTGAGCTATATAACCCCAAATCATCTTCTTTATGTACATTCAAGTATTTTTTTGCTGTACTTAAACAAGGATGACAACAGTCATAAAAAAAACACCAAATTGTCGGTTAAACATTACATTTTCTTAATGTGTGATAAGTTTAAGCTTTTCTTTATAGTTATTTATCTATCGTATTACAAACAGCTTTCCTCGGATAGTAAAATAAAAAAATATAAAATTAATTCTAATCTTATTTGCCCTGTTTTAATTTTGTGATTTTTATTTTAGTATTTGCCTATTATACGGTACAAGATTTGCCAGTATGACTGAGAATTGGTTCTAACATTTTTACTTATTTTTAACTAAATTTAAATTTTTTATGTAGTTCATTATTTATAATATTTTTTGAAATGATTATGTTTTTTTTATTTGTATGTATAATATGATCCTTTTAATTAAATTTTTTTTTATTTTTATCATTTTATCATGTATGATTTTTCCATAAGACAAATAAATCATTTAAACACAAATTATAGCACAAGGACGAACAGACATGTAGAGTGAACCATAGCGTAGCTGCGCTCCTTGGAGCACACGCTTGCCCTTGCGTGGGCGAGAAATGAAAGGAACCTTTTTATCCTAAAAATTTACGATTCAAGTTAATAAATATGTACCTTTTTTTCTCTAGGTAAGTTTGTTCTGACAATTCAACCAACTTTTCATCTTTTCCGCCATTCAAAGTCAACTTTCTGGAAACCTTTAAGTTTACTTGTGAAGTTTTAGACAATTTAGTTGTTCGTGTAATCAAAAATCCCTTTCTTTTTGAGAAGATATGCATTTTAAACGATGGATTTTTGATTTTTGGATAGATAGATAACAGATAATTTCTCTAAAAATACCAAAAAAATAGCCAAATTGTAATTGATATAAAATTATCCGAATTTTAGGGCTTTAACAAGTACTCCCCCTTTCCTCCCCCCTCCCCCTTCCTATTTTGTATAAGATTGTTGACCTTTACCCTTTTCCCTCCCCTTTCTGATGAAACCCTTTTTTTCGTGCATTATGAAAATCCCTTTTTCGTCTTTTTTTCCCTAACTCACTATATTCTTTTTTTTACATCGCTGTGTTCCTCCTTTTTATAAAAAATCTCCCTTTAAAAGTGACGGGCAAAAAATTCACCAATGTTCTCAACATTGTGGCGTTTTTGGCAACATTGTAAAAAAGTACAAAAAATACATATTTTAAATAATTGATTTTATCACAATATGTTTATAATTATTATTTTCGTATCTGCAGACAACTTTCAAGGCACCAATGCAAGACATTATAGATATAATAGACATTTGAAAAAAGTTGGCACCAATTTCTAAATTTAAAAAGATAAATTTATTTGTTTTTTTTCATTACAAAAGCAAAAACTGGATGATTTTTTCCTCTTATTCTTGGAGGATTTTTTACAGTTTTAGATTTGCAGGTTGTTATTTTGTCCGCCGCCTCAGGCTTACATGCTAGCAAATTTGATAATATAGGGTGCTACGGAATATAATTTTATTGCATCTTTCTCAGGAATTTACTGGATAAAGATTTTCATCATTTTTTTTATTATTTTGAATATTTTCATTCAATTGATGGAAAATCATTTTTTATCCCTCCAATTGCTTTTAATATGAGGGAGTTAGGAGATAACAAAATCTTTCATATATCTCAAGTAAACTTATTTGTATAGCTTCAAAATAGATATTTGAAATAGATGGTTTTAGGACACACTAAAAAAGATATGAAAAAAATGTTATAGGATCTCTATTCTAAAATCTCTTTTAAACAAAGAAAAAATGCATCTTTTAAAAATAATAACCCTCGGTATGTATACATATAAAATGCTTTTTATATAATGCATTTTTTTATTTGTTTTTGTATTCTTTTAAAAAATCTTTGAAATGAAATTAGAAAATCTTCAAAATCAATTTTGAAATAACTTTTACAAGATTTTGAAGGAAATACAATTTTACTTTACTTATAATTTTAACGTACGGACGAACCCAACTTATAGAGAAGCTGCGCTACTTATAAATTAAGAAATACATATGCATCACATTCAGAAGAAAATAATATATTTGAAGTTTTGGGCAGATTTTTGATTTTTTATTGCTTTGTTTTTCATCGCTTTGATTTAAGGCATGCCATCGTAAAGTTACCCACCGTACAGTCGGTGGCAAATAACAAGAACAAAAACGTGCATAAATACTAGGGGCGTTCGACCGAAGGGGGTGTTTGAGGCAATAACCACCCCCCTTCCTTACATGTCGACTATATCCTATCCATCTATATAAAGTTGTGATGTTCTTTTGTCGGAAGCTTAAGATTTCAATTACTGTTAAACCAATTGAGTTGTTCAGGGAAGCCTTACATAGGTCCTGGGGTGGGTTTAGGTTAATTTATTATTTAGATTCAAGTCTTGGGATGCTTTAATACTATTTTTCTTTCTGGCTGACATATTATTAAAGAAATCATAATTTAATATCAAAAAGTTTTTATAAAACATTTTATACATTTAAAAATCCCTTTTTGAGAAAATACAAAGAATTTTTATCAATTAATCATATAAGATGTTTATAAGTTTATTAAAACAGAAAATAAAATTTGTAAAAAAAAACTTGAAAAAAAGATTACTCAGTAGCAATGAAATATGATTTTACCACTTTCCATGACTATGTTATTTTTGGGAGTGTAGTGTCTCAATAAGTTTTGCTTGTCCGTACGTCTGTCAGTCTGTCATAAACACACTTGCATTACTACCCTTTAATCAATGTGTGTATATTCAGTTATTTGTTCTAAATGCTTTGCTGCATTTCTTACCGTCGGTTAAACATTACATTTACTGAATATACCACAAGCTTTCTAAATTTTTGCTGTATTTTAGTTAAATGTTCTATTTTAGCTTGATATTGCTGCTCTACTTATGGATGTTTTTATCCTTGTTACATTTTGTTTCTGTGGAAGTAAGAAAAATATCCTGTACTACTAACTAAGGTGGTTGTAAAAAAATAATACACAAACCTAGGATGTTTATTTCCATAGAAGCGTTTTGAATGGTGGTAAATATTGGTGTTTTTTATTTTGTCATGTTGTGTCATTTAAATGGATAAAATACGTGTATATTATGAGAGATTCTTGCATACCCTAATAAAATGTCACTCTCAGCTGGCTAATTTAACGATATACCCCTTCCTTATGACTTTACCCCATCCCCTCCCCTTACCATGGAGAAACGTATTGACCAATACATCAATTCTTATCACAGCCGTCAATCTTTTTAGTGTACTTTAAAACACTTCAAAGGACGAACAGCCCGAACGATAAGAATCTGATTACAGAGAAGCTTCGCTCCAGTTATAAAAACTTGCAACCTGTTGCAATATGAATCCTACAACCAGTGTTTATAGAGCAACAAAATTATAATAAAATCTTTACAGACCCCACCGACCCTCTATTGGTCAGCCAATAATTTGGGATAATTCACAGGGATCTTAAGGGATAAGACAATAACCATAATTTGATGTTTGTACCCAATTATGACAAACAACGTATCCCTTCTGTGGATTAAAATTTAGGTTGAAAAGTTTGGACTCTACTAGTTTAAAATTTTTGAGTCAACGAATGGGGTTATAAAACTTTGAATACCAGTGTAATTTACAGTCAAATGTTCCCACCCTTCCCTGTATAATTTCCAATTAATTGAACTTTATTGCTGTAATTGTATCAACAATATGTCGAAAAAAAAAACATTTTACGTTTTATTTCATATGGAATTTTACAATCTTATTAACTTCATTATTAAAATTGGTAAATAAATATTTCCGGGTGTGAATTCATTTCCGCACATTTTAAACTCATCACAATAGCACAAACTTCCACCTACCCACTTGCCCTTAAATATTTGCTATTGTATTTTTTAGCGAATATGAGACATTTGCGGATGAATCAATCTGCGGAAATGTAGATACACTTTGTAATCTATTTAAAAATAAATATCTGATCATTAAATTATTCGTAAAAGAATCGTTTAAGAGTTGTTGATAAAGATGGTAAAATTAAAGTTTATAAATATTCCAGTAATAATATTTTTTGATGAAAAAAAATAACAGTAAACCAAAGTCAGATATGTTTAAACTACATGGCTATTTTAAAGCGGTGATTACCCCGACCCCATAAAAGTTTTACTCCCAAGTCGGGTTGCAATGGATTTAGTTTTAGTGGGGATTTTACCCCCCAACCATTTAAAACACTTGAAAAAAAACTTGAAATGGTTCGAAGTACTTGGTTTTTTTTTTACAAATTAAGTAAATTTTTACATATCACACCCAAAATGTGATTATTTCCCCCCTACTCCTAACACCCTACACTAACACTACTAAATAAAAATTCGGCCTTTATAAATGGTCAATTGGGAAATAATAATCTCATTTCTACTTGGAATAAGCACTAATAAATAATCTTTATCAATAATTATCCTTTTTTTTAAATCTAATTATTTATTCAAATCAGTTTACATACTATTTAAATTAATTTTAAACCTAATTAAAAATTCTTGAAATTCAAAAATTTACAAGTTTAATTATGTATTTAAGTAACGCAGCAATACAATAATATATGTATAGATTTACTAATATACATACAAACAAACATTCTAGAGCTTTGAGAGAATTTTTTTGAGGAATTACATCATACATATATATAATAAGTAGCAAATTTTCTTTTCGGTTTAAATGTTAAGCATTTTTTTTTACCTGCAGCTGCAAAGAGATGGCAAAATTTCCCAATCATTGACTATCCTACCGTACGTGTAATTACTGCAGACAGGGGTGTCAAATTTTTACATAATTTCCCGTATTTTTGTAATATATAAATGTTGATTGATAAAGCTATATTGGACAAGCAATTTCCGTGGTCCTCAGCTTCAGACAGAAACCGTATTACCTTATATTACAGGATTGGATGAAATAACTTTTTAAAAATCCGTAAAATGCTCTACAAAATTATCCACTCCGACACCCATGGCAAAAAGGGCAGCGGATTTTTGCCTTCATGCTTCGGAGAAAAGCTCATTTAAAAAGTTACAGAGAAGATAAGTAAAATAATATTGGCAGGACAAACAAGGACGACATCGTTTAGGAATCACGCGGCAATGGAAAAGTACAAATAAAATAACAAGAAAACTACATTTGTTATGCTTTTCTTAAAGCTGAAAAGTAAATTTTAGTAAATTATGGATAAAGAAAATGTTGAGTAGCTTTGCTTTAAAAAACAAACTTTTATAGTTTTGTTTTCTTTTGGGAGATAAAAATACCTCTATTTAGGCATTTTTATATCTTTATATCATTTTTTAACAATTCTTTTAGCTAATTTTGTTAAAAATAGTAGCATTATCTGTGGTATTTATGCCTTTTTGTTTGTCTTTTGTGTCAATCTATCAATCTTTCCATCTATCTATTTATATTTCTATCTATTTACATATTTAACTATCAATTTATTAAGTCTCCTATCTATTCCTCTATCTATTTGTCCATCTATCAATCCATTAAATATAAGTATAAGTAACAATATATTATAGTATAATTATCTCTATATAAAAAGTTGACTACTAAAGGTATGATTTATATATAAAATACACTTGTGAAGTTGTGCTGTTCGCCAATTATTATATTAGGATTTAATTAACTTAACCTTTTCTTAATAAAGGAGAAATTTCTAGTAACCTTTAGTAGCGAATCTACTCTAACTAATTCAAGTTATACGTTAGGTTGTCTGTACGTTCAATTATTTTAGTCTAATGCGTGTAACTTACATGTTCGATTACCAAAATAGCTAAAAACCTGCTTGTAACTAATAAAAAGTGTTTCTAAAATGAAGAATTCAGTCACACCAAAATCTTACTATTATTTTTTAAATATTTTTCAAACTATAAAAAGACCGTTTTTTTGCAGAAGGGAGACATTTCTAAAATGCCCCTTTCCAAAACCGCACCAATTAAGGAAAAGAATTCCCCCCTCCCCAAGTACATTTTTAATATTTTTTGGTTGTAAGTGATAGCGGCCATTAATTATGTATTTTTACACCATAATTTTAGTGGTGGTACGTCACTTCCGCTTTTATCACAATTGCAAAGTGCTACATAACCGCGAAAAACATAACATACGCGAAAATCCAAATGTTTTATCAAAATACACAAAATGCACACTAATGTTTTACTATTAATTAGTTTTTAAATGCACGAAACCCCTTTTTTTAGTGATGTCCGTCTTAGTTAGGGGGAAACGTGATTTTCTCGGCTCCTATAAAAGATAAAAGGCTGAAATTTTTTGACAACATTCCCATTATCAAGGAGCACAATTAACTATATAACATCAATGGCGATAGGACCGCTTTTTAGCAGGTTTTAGGCTATTTTTGTATTTTTCACATTTTTCTCCATATCTTTGGTGTTTATGGTCCGATTTCCAAAATTTTTTCAGTTATAGAATCAGAATTAAATTTCCTGTCGTTTCAAGAAAACAACTATGACGTTCAGACTGCCTTTAAGCAGGTTTTATGCTATTTTTGTATTTTTCACATTCTTCTCCATACCTTTGGTGTTTATGGCCCAATTTCCAAAGTTTTTCAGTTTTATTTTATCAAAATTAAATTTCAAGAACACATCAATGGCGGTCAGACTGCCTTTTTGCAGGTTTTTGGCTATTTTTATATTTTTCACATTTTTCTTCATATCTTTGGTGTTTATGGTCCGTTTTTTTTTAAATTTTTGTAGTTAAAAATATAAAATTTAAATTTCCCGTTGTTCTGAGCATCCAGTATGTAATTTACTTTGACCGTCAGTCTGTTAGTCATAGTACTGAAATATAAATAAATATTAAGAAATTAAAAACAAATGTTGAAAAGGTTTCGTGATTTTTTCCTAATATACATGCTTTTGTCAACTAATATCTAAATTCTTATTTAATTGTTTATGCTTCGCTACTTATGGATGTTGTCATCCTTGTTTACAATATAGTTGAGCAGTGCATTTTAAGAATTTTAGTCGCTTGATAATATAACTTTACATAGTGTCTAAAAAATCAGACATGCCACGTCATAAAAATGATGGATTATCCATCTCTTTTTTATTGGTTTTATTTTCTACTTCTCTCTTATCCCTTATTTTTATGACGTCACTTGGCTGTTTTTTAAAAGCTTTCCTATATTTGCAATCATTTTGACTTTAGCAAAGCCTTCATTCATATTTTTTTATATTATAAATTTTGATACTTTTTTTGCAGAAGTGGACAAACAGCACTAATTTTACGCTCTCCTACCGTAATTAGAACAAATTACGCTTGTGGGGAAATGCCATCAGTTTCCACTGTTTCGAGTAAATAAATAAAAAGTTATCTTTTTATCATTATTTTAATAATTTACTAAATATTATGAAAACCAATAAAGGCTAAGCTTAGCCAACTGTTATTAAAGTTTTAAATTGGTAGGACAATTCTATTAAGCTTAGATGCAGTGAAAGAACAATGATTGACAATTATATCTTCCACCCAACTCCTTTAGGAGAATTTTTATTTCTTTGATATTGGAAAATTGGGGATTAGATGTGTAGTAGATTAATTAAACTGCCATTGTCTTCTCCCTTCCTAAATTCAAGTAATTCATTTATTAGGGTTATACCAGTGAGGGAGGGGACATTAGACTGTTCAATACACAAGTCTCAAAGTTTTATAATAATGTTTGTTAAACGTTGGCTTAACAACTTTTGGGACTTTAATATTTATTGGTTTGTTGATCAAGTGTCCAAACTTTTCAACAACTAATTTCAATCTACAGAAGGGGTAATTTTGGTTATCATTATTGGGGATGTATATCAATTTATCCGCCATTGTCTTATCCCTTTAGATCCCCGGGGTAATACACACACACAAACACACACACACACACACACACACACACACAAACTACGGCACACTTATGAATAGGTTTTGAAGAAAAAAAGAATATTAATTTTTATTGAATGGATAATTATGCGCTGACAAGTTGGTATAATGGGAAGATGAATTTAGAAAAGGGCCTTTGTCGCACTTTATACAAAGTCGTCCGGGGAAAAGGGATCGTTAACTTTACCTTTGTCTTTAAGTCCTAAAAATTCTCATTACTGATTTGTGTCTGTTTATTGGCCAAGGCATTCCATTTTATATTACGACTAACGTCATACTAGGACTCTTAAGGATTGAGACAATGAACGATAAATTGTTTTTGTTTTTCCAATGATGATAAATAATGTTACCCCTTCTGTAGATTAAAGTTAATGGTTCAAAAGTTTGAAAATCACAATTAGATAACTAACAAATTACGATTCAATCAAAGTACCCCCAAAGTTTTTGAGCCAACAAATATGATAACGTAATCATAAAACTTTGGGTACCAGTAATATTTTTCTTTATTTACTTATCTATTGATCTATGTATTTTTTTTTCTAAATACTAGTTAGGTAACATTTTGATTATGATAGTTGCTTATAATGTGAATAATATTAATTATAAGCCTACAATAACCAATTACAAGGCTTATTTTTCATTATCAGCGCGCTACTCTATAATTCACTTTGTCTGTCGGTGAGTTTGTAACGCTACGGGGGAAATGTGATTTTCTGGGTTGTGGGACAAAGTGTCTCAAATATCAGCCATGTGACGTCATAAAAATGAGGGAGATGAGAGGAGAAGTGGGAAAGAAAACCCCTAAAAAAGAGATGGGTAATCCCTAATTTTTATGACGTTACTTGGCTGAGATGCTGTGAGTATTGGTGCAAAAAATATGACGTAACAAAAAAAATTAGCCAATGAGAGGCCGTTATTGACCAATGGTAAAATTTATAGTGGCCTCTCAATGGCTAATTTTTTTTGTTACGTAATATTTTTTGCACCAATACTCACAGCATCCTTGGCTGATTTTTTAAACACTTTGTCAATCTACTTTTCTCGGCTGCTATCGAAGATAGACAGCCGAAATTTTCGTTGAGTATTCTAGTTTATACACTGTTTTGTTTCCATGTCTGTCCTTCTTTCTTTTATTTGTTATGGCAACCAAATATCTGCAATATAACTCACTTTGTCTGTTTGTACATTCCAAGATTTATGGATGTTGTAATCCTTGTTTACTTCTGCTTAAATACAACTGCACTTGGTATTATTTTATCTATTTATCCAGCTATCAATGTATAATCATTTAAATATATTAATTTTAAATTTTATTTAATAGGTAAGTTTATCAGAGAAGAAGGAAAAAACTTAAACACAAAATTTACTGGTACCCAAAGTTTTCTAATCACGATATCGTATTCGTTTGATTCAAAACTTTGGGTACTTTTAATTGATTTTGATTGGTTGGTTCCCAGCATGTTTCAAACATTTCAACAAGTGATTTTAATCCACAAAAATGGTAATTTTGTTCATCATTATTGGGGAAATGTAACAATTTATTGTTCATTGTCTTATCCCTTAAGATCCCTGAAAGTTGAGAATTGAAGATGCTTTTTTAGTTGCTACGCTACGCATGCTACTGATGCTACAACAAGCGCGTGACAAAAATTAGTCATTTCAAAAAAAGACTATTATAATTGTTTTCTTAACCCTGCTCAAAGATGTTATACTAGAAAGTTTAAAAATAAGGACTATTTTGTCAATAAAAAGCGCTGCAATAAAAAGTAACCAAATTTTGAGAAGAACAATGAAATATAACACAGTATTTAAAAAAATGTTATTAAAAAAGACTATTGCAAAATTGGCAGGTACATTGCTATTTTCTCAACTTTGAATAATTATAACATTGATGTTCCTAATTTGCTTCTAATGACTAGGATAATCAGGAAGGGAGGGGAGGGGGGGGGGATATTTTAATACACAAGTCCCCAAATATATTAATTTTAAATTTTATTTTGTAGGTAAGTTTATCTACCACAAAATACACTGGTACCCAAAGTTTTGGTTACAAAACTTTGGGTACTTTTAACAAATTTTTATGGGTTGGTTGTAAGCATTTCAAAAAAACAATTTTAACCACAAAAAATGTAATTTTGTTCTTCATCATTGGGATAATCTAACAATTTAATGTTCATTGTCTTATCCCTTAAGATCCCTGAGAGTTGAGAATAGAAGATGCTTTTATAGTTGCTACGCTACGCATGCTACTGATGCTACAACAAGCGCGTGACAAAAATTAGTCATTGCAAAAAAAGACTATTATAATTGTTTTCTTAACCCTGCTCAAAGATGTTATACTAGAAAGTTTAAAAATAAGGACTATTTTGTCAATAAAAAAGCGCAGCAATAAAAAGTAACAAAATTTTGAGAAGAACAATGAAATATAATACAGTATTTAAAATTTGTATTCGAATACTATTACAAAATTGGCAGGTACATTGCTATTTTCTCAACTTTGAAGAATTATAACATTGATGTTCCTAATTTGCTTCTAATGACTTGGATAATCAGGAAGAGGGGGGGGGACATTTTAATACGATAGTCCTCAAAGTTTCACCTTAATCGGCCTAACAACTTTGGGGGCTTTAATTGAATTTTAATTGGTTGGTTTAATGAGAAGAGTTTTACAATTTTCAACTACAAATTATTTTCTACAGAAGGGGTAATTTTGTGTATTATCATTAGGGATGTACATCAATTTAACAGCTATTGTCTTATCCCTTTAGTTCCCTGCGAAAATTAGACTTATTTAAAAAATAAACTTTTTACTTTTTTTGTTAGTCATATTGCATTTTAAATGTTTTTAAGAAGAAAATTATCTACTTTAAAAACATAAAATCGGAACAATGTCATTAATAATCACTTTTCAAAGTTAAGAATATAAGTCTATGTCCCCGCTAATGAGCCTGGAATCGTTCGTCAGTTAAGGGCTAATTGTCTACTAATGCCTTGACTGCTAAAAAATCAGGCGTAAAGGGTTTTAAAGTAATCTAAAATTTTGTCTGATGAAAGCTGTAATACTATGTTTTACATGGGTGTTTTCCCTTAAAATGCCTCCTCCCCCCCCCCCACTTTCGTTATAAATAAAGTAAATTGAAAATAAGAGGGAGGAGAGTTTTTTTTAAACTTAAGTTCATTATAGGTCAGGTTATATTTGGAACTGGGTAGCCCCAAAGGCTTAAAAAAAACTTCCTCTATTTTCAAATTTTCCATATTATTACTGTTTTATATTTTACTCTTCCTTTCTTTGTCTAAAATATTTTAGCTCGTTATTGCTTGGATTTTCATGGCAAAACTAATCTAATTTTTATTTCTTATAACTATCTTTCTATCTAAGTAAGATAAGTAAAAACAAGGAGATTTTGACACTACGTTGACCTAAAGATTAATAACAATACTAACTTAGTCTTTCTTTTTATAGAGAATAAACTATTTAAACACAGGGAGGGAGGGAGGGTGCATTGGGCTGTGAATTATACTAGTCCCCAAAGTTTTAAAATAACGTTTTCTTATTCGTTGGCTTAACAACTTTGGGGACTTTTATTGAATTTTGATTGGTTGGTTCAATAACTTGAGTATCCAAACACTTCAACAACTAATTATATCTGCAGAAGGGGTGAGTTTGTGTATCATCATTGGGGATGTACATCAATTTATCGTCTATTGTCTTATCCCTTTAGATCCTTGATTTAAACATCTTTTTATTTAACTCTATTTAATTTCATGTTTTTTACAGTCCTTCATTTCTTGAATCGTCCGAACAAAACATTTTTTTTGCTGTGCGTATGTACAATCATCTTTCAGCACAACTGTGTCATACGCCTTTTTTAGTAGCGTAGCTTCTACACAAGTTGAGAATGTCTGTACGTCATAACAAGTTTTTAAAGTGCTCAAATCATCAATTTTTTCATTTTACTAAATCTCAAAGTTAGACAAAATTCTCTTTTTCTGACACTTAAAGGACAATTAATCCTGAAATGAATAAAAAATGTCCATTGACAAAAGATAGGTCAAATTTATTGTCAATTTTACACCCACAAAAAATCCACCCCCCCCCCCCCCCAGGAGAAATGTAGTAGTTGATAAGGGAAAGGTACAAGTGTTCAAAAAAATTGTTCATGGCTGGCATATAATCATCCTTATATAAAAGTAACAGGATGTCCATGAGTGTGTGTGTCTGTCTGTCTATACCAAAGTATCTTGCAAACTGCTGAACCATTATGGTTATATTTTACAATTTAGCTTCTTATAGTTCATAGGAAGTTTAATAACTATTCTGAGGGAAAGTACCACCAACCTTCCTAAAGAAATTAACCCCCCCCCCCCCCACCACCCCCTTAGGGGCAAAGCGACTGGTATTTTTCATAAAGTATGTCCCTTT
The DNA here is from genome assembly GCF_053477335.1 of Acartia tonsa. Lineage (NCBI taxonomy): Eukaryota > Metazoa > Arthropoda > Copepoda > Calanoida > Acartiidae > Acartia > Acartia tonsa. The sequence goes on along the minus strand of NC_137272.1, from coordinate 15,711,158 downwards.
TCTCCTTATTTCTAGACAAATATTTAAAATACATATGTAATTCGAATTCCAAATAAAGATAAAGAATTCTTTTTAATAGTGTATTCTTTTTTTTGCCCATCGAAAGTTGGAAAATTAAACAGTTTAATAACAATACCCGCTATTAGTAATCTAAGACATGAGGCCTCTAGGGGCACTTTTTTAAAGTTTAAGTTTAAAAAAGAAAAAATAAAGAAATATATATTTTGGGGATGGTCTTTTTTTTGCTAGGGGTAATTTCTCTTGGGAGAGTTGTGTTAACCTTCCCATAATATTTTTACTTCCCAGGACCTATGAGAAGCTACACTTTAAAGGAGAACCATATCGGTTCATCGGTTTTAGTAATAAATCCTTGATTTTTTCTTTTAATGCTAAAATAAATTCCTAAAAAATATTGAGGTAAAAAATTAGATTCGCCTAGCACCGTGCTAGGGGTGACTACGGGGGAACTTTACTGAAAAGTTAACCTTATATCTTATAATGGATATAGAATACGTGGATATTGTAAAATATTCTCGCATACCCTGATAAAATATTTCTTCCAGCTGCCTTTACCCCATTACATACCCTAACCATGGAGGACTATAGCGAAAAAATGTTAAGGCTAGTCAGCGATTTTTATTAAATTGGCCGTGTGACCGCCGCCGCTCTCGCAAATGTGACACGAAAAATTTTGAGAATTTTAATGAAATTCGTTGCGGAAAATTTGAGTGGGTTCTAATTTTTAACATTGTACCGCAAGCGAACCCCGCAATTTTATCTCGTGTCTCACACACTTCTGGCACACAACAAGTGTTTTAAAAAAAGCTTTTTTTGTTTTTGTTTGGACTTTAAGTTTTACACCAGTGAAAAATGATTATAAATTGAGACAGAATTGTTTTGTCAACCCAAAAAAATGTCCCATGCAAAATAGTTTTCCTAAAGATTTATCTTTCTAAAAAGACTAACAGACAAAAGACTTCATATAAAGTAGCTGCGCAACAGAAAATGAGAAAACTCATCCTCAATGATGATAAATAAAAGTATCCCTTCTGTAGAACAAAAAAGCCACTGAATAAGAAAAGGTGATTATAAAACTTTGGTTACTCGTGTAATAAACAGTCCAATGTTCCCTCCCTTTCTGCCATCAAAAACACACTAAAAAGACGGACTGACGAACGGAAAGACAAAGTGAATTATAGAGTAGCTTCGCCACTAAAAAGAATGAAAGGGGTGAGATGAATTAAATGGGTGGAAAGTCGATAAATTTTAAATTTACTATCCATGTGAAAAGCAGTAGAGTTTTTAGAGCGGTAATACACCTGCAAGAGCTCTATCTATCCATGTACTAGTCCCCAAAGTTTTAAGATAACGTTTTCTTTTTCGTTAGCTCAACAACTTTGAAGACTTTTATTGAATTTTGATAGGTTTGTTCATTAAGTTGAGTGTACAAACGTTTCAACCACTAATTATAAACTAAAGAGGGGGTAATTTGTGCATAATTATTGGAGATGTACATCAATTTATCCCTTTAGATCCCTGTCTATCGAAATCTATTGAAAAATCTTTCTTTGAGAGTGTAAGTAATAAATTTGTGTAATTTTTACACTTTTTTTCTGCCTATCACTTTTGAATTTAAATAGTTTGAACAAGGATTTATGCTTTAAGCAAATCTATTACATAATCTAAGTTTTTTGATTTTTTCTCCCCTAGTTACAAAAAATGAAGAAAAGTAGTACAAAAATAAGTTTTTTCCTATTAAAAATTTATATCTTATTTTTGACAAAAATGTTTTTCATTTAAGAACAAGTACATTATAAGAAGGAAATATAAAAATGGTCAAATTTTTTCTTCTTTCAATAATATTAATTCATCCATAATCCTTCAATTTTTTGGGATAAAAATAAAAATATGAGACTCATGTTCTTTTAGGGGTTGGGTGTTGCAACTATATTACATACAGTTTCCCCGCGTTTTTAAAAATTTCAATTATAGGTTGACAACTTTGAGCACTACTAGTTTGAAATCAACCAAAAACAATTGAATAAAGATACCCAAAGTTTTTATTTAAGATAATACAGTTCTAAAACTTTGGGTACCAGTGTAATTCGAATGTCCTTTCTCTCCCTAAATATACTATACTTTAGCTCAAAAAAACATGAAGATTTGCTTTTTAGAGGTGAGGCATATTTTTTTTGCTGGCTTTTGAGATCATTTTTCGAATTGCAGGGCAAAAAATGCAAAAGCCATTTTAGGTTTCTATACCAAAAAGTTAGGTCATTTTGAGCTGGAGTCAGTTTTAGAATATTGTTTCTAAGTAGATAGCACTGAAAGATCAAAAACCATCCGAAGACTTAAATCTAAAACTAACCATATACCTATGTGAAGCTTTACTAAAACGGAGAACTTAATCGGTTCAGTAGTTATCGAAATCTTAGGCTACAGACAAAGAAAACTTGCTACTTTCTATAATAAGATGTAAGCTGTCAGTTAAAAACAGTTAAGAAATTTAGAAAAATTTGCCTAATTTGTGAACTTATGGTACACAATTCCTGGTTTAAGGCCGGTAGTAAGTGAATTAGATAATGATTAATGTTCGCCACCCCGTTATACCAGTCAATATTTCACTGGGGGAGGGATAAGACATCACAAGAAAAATTAAAAATGGTAGTTTAATCAATTTAATTAGCTCAAGAAATACTTTCAAGGTTAGGTCAGGTTAAGGTTAGAATAACCCCGCAGGGTTAAAGTTAGTGTTTTTAGTATGACTATAATTCAAATTATTTTAATTATCATAATACTTTTTCCGAGTTCCGGTTTTGGAAGATTTTTCTTATAAAGTCAAATATATGACGTTTTCATGAAAAAATGAAAAAATTGATTCTTTACTTAATTTTTATCTGTTATATTATTTATTATCTTTAGGTATACATATAAACTACTATATTTAAGTAATATTTTAAAAAGTACTTAAAAAATTGCTGAAATGAAGGACAACTTTATTTTTTTTTGGGGGGTGGGGGGATAAACAGGACCAAGGGGAAGTTTTGTTGTAAAAACTGGGTTGTGTCAATATTATACACCAACATCATATCTCTAGTACATTACAGGCATATTAATGGATAGCACAATAGTCGATAAATTAATGTAATCTTCAATGATGAAAACAAAACTAACCCCTTCAGTAGATTAAAATAATGTTTATTTTTATACTAACTAAATAAGAGTTGATAAAAGTCCCCAAAGATTATGAGCTAACGAATGAGAGTATTAGACTTTGGGTACCAGTATAATTTACAGTCAAAGTTCCATTAAAGAGAGAGTAAAGCAAAAGGCTTTTTGTTGAAAATCAATTTATATAGATCGAAATTTATTAATAGATTTATTCGAATGTAAAAAGTTAGCTATTTATCTATCCATTAAAAAAGGTTTACCTATGTGGTAGATAATTATTAGTTAGATATTTTTAAGTTATAGACGTACGGCATATTTAACGAGTAGCTTCGCTACTAAAAATGAAAAATGTATTTGTATGTGTGTATGATGAATTACAACATATATCAATATCTCAAGTCAATGCTTTTACTAACTTTTTGTCATGCTTTTTAACATCTCTCTCTCTCTCTTTCTCTCTCTCTCTTTTTTTTCTCTCTCTCTCTCTCTCTCTCTCTCTCTCTCTCTCACTCTCTCTCTCACTCTCTCTCTCACTCTCTTTCATTTATTTAACTCCCTTATTCTATTTATATATCTTTAAAAGTTTTTCAAGAGCAACCGAAATTTTTAGCTTTTTTCTATTGACATTTGAGATACTAGCAGCTGCGCCCTTAACATCTAGGGGCTTTGCATTAAAATGAGTAGGGAAGTGCAGAAAAATAGCCTAAAACCATACCAAGACGTGAATCCAGAAGTTGAATTAGCCAGAAACCTTCCCTGGTACTATATGTTGCTTTCTTAAACTGGAGGACTCGATCTGTTTAGTAGTTATCGAAATCTTAAGCTACAGACAAAAAAAACTATTTACAACAGAATATATCTATTTCCTTCAATTACTGCTAAAAACCTGCATCTACCTTTTTGATAACCTGTAGTGTTAACCACATCGTATGAACGCTCCTTTTTGGTAGAATTTGTTTTATTATTTGATTGGATTATGTTCAAGTCACGTAGCTCGAGAATTTCATAGACAAAATAGAAATTTGTAGTATAGAGTTGTTATTCCTTTTTAGAACGATGCAAAATAATCTACAAATTAAAAAATTATAAAGTTTTAAAAAATCTACTAATTTTTTTTTTAATCTACAGAATTCAATTAAAAATCTTTTAAGCGTTAAATTTCCAATCTATCTATCGCCCACTCAACTTTATCTATGATGTAAGTAGGCTTAAATCCAATCATATATACAGAACATAAATAAATTTTGTAAATAAAAGTGTAAACAAACGGCAAAAAATTTCGGCATTTTTGTGTATTTTAACTTTAATGTAACATTTGACAGAATTTATTTTTATGAAATAAGAAAATATGCTTTACAAAAAATAAAATGTCATATTTTGTGATTTATAGACAAAACATTTACATTTCTATTCTATGGACACGAATATGTAGTGGGACAAAGTGACTCAAACGTCATCCATGTGACGTCATAAAAATGAGGGAGATGAGATAAGATGTGGAAGGAACCCCCTAAAATAGATGGATAATCCCTCATTTTTATGACGTCACATGGCTGATTTTTTAGTCACTTTGTCCCACTACATGAATATTCTTGTTTTTGAGTAGCTACGCTTTCCATAATTATACACATAATTGCATAATAACTTAAATATTAAATAATACAAGAAAATCAATAATGTTATAGTGAAAATCATTTTGTTTTTAACTTGTACCTCACAAATGACAAATTAAACTATGAAAGCAGGGAAAAGGCAATGGAAAAAAATAGTAAAAAACACTGATATAAAAGATTGAAGCCTTTATATAATAGAAAAATAATCAAATTATTAACAATCCCTTATACTTAATACCCAAATTGCAGGGATCTAAAGGGAAAAGACAATGTATGATAAATTAATGTAAATCCCTATTGATGATAAACAAAATTACCCGTACTGTACATTAAATTCAAGTTCAAACACTACTTAATTGGAACCAACCAATCAAAATTCATTAAAGTGCCCAATTTTTCGAGTATAAAACTTTGGGTACCAGTGTAATTTACAGCCCAATGTCCCCTCACTCCCTGGTAAGGTGTAATAATGAATTGTAAAAAAATGAAGGAATTCTGTAACTAAAAAAGAGATAATCCCGACATTCCAAATTTTTTCAAAAGTTTTGATGTTTCTCCAAAAAAGCAAGATATTTTTTTTGTCTAATCTATTAAATTAAACAGCTTTTAAGGTAGAAACTTTTAGGAGAAAAGGCAAAAGCAATAATTAGTTGATCTAATATTCGCTATTTTTATGACAGCCAAAAATCTTTGCTAAATCGTAGCCACATTTCTTGAGGATTTTTCTCCTTGTGTAAAAAGAAATAGTTTAGAAAATTGTTGAAATTTTTACTCAAAAATCATTTAATCTTCTTGTTTTACATAAGGAATTTGTCATTTAGTCAATCAAACAATCAAAAAAATAATTTTTCAATTTTTGAAACTTTAAAGAACGGTCCAAAAGGGAGGGGGCATTGGGCTGCTTATTAGACTAGTCCCCAAAGTTTATAATAACGTTCTTTTATTACTTACTTATTATTTACTTAACAACTTTGGGAACTTTTATTGAATTTTTATTGGTTTGTTTATTTAGTTGAGAGTCTAAACGTTTCAACCATTAATTATAATCTACAAAATGAGGATGTTCATCAATTTATCGGCCATTGTCTTATCCCTTTAGATCCCTGGGACGGACGTACAGCCACAGACTGCTTACAACTACAGAGTAGCTACGCTATAAATTGTGTGTGTATGTGTGTGTGTGTGTGTGAGTAGTCTGGTCAGCCAGTTAATTAATTGGTGTATAATTCGCATCAATTTTACTCAATTTATTCAAATAAGCGAGCATACAAAAAAGCTAGAAATAGAATGTTGAGTTGAATAGCTACTTTATCCTAATAGATATAGTTTATTGTAGTGAAAATCTTAAGGCATATTCAGGAAATATAATGTTTAGAAATTAATTAGTTATGTATTGGCTGTTAATTAGCTATTTTTGTGATTTTTTGAACATATTTTAAATATTCCCTTCTAAATTTTGAGAAAGGGGACATTTGGGCTGTTTATTACACTAGTTCCCAAAGTTATCTTTTATTCAATTTTATTAGCTGGTTCATTAAGTTGATTTTCCAAACTTTTAAACCAATATTTGTTATCTAAAGAAGGGGGAATTTCATTTTGTGTATCTCCATTAGGGATGTACATCAATTTATCGTCCATTGTCTCATCCCGTTAGATCCCTGGGAGATGTATAAATTTTCATCTTGTTTCTTGAAATCATTTAACATTTTACTTGACCTTTTCAGGATTAAGCACATAAGAGATTTAAAGTTCTTCATAGGTTTTTTTTCATACTGTTTTAAAGTGATGTTTCTTGTTTTGGGAAAATAGTAAAAGGTGGGGCAAAAAATCTTATATCGCCTTTTTTATTTCAAATAACAGTAAATTTTTGTCTGAAAATAATATTTATCTGTGAATTTTGGGCTGAAATTATAATTTTTCGAAGATTTTTGCAGTTGCGCTGCTATTCAACAAATACGTATGTTGTCATCCTTGTTAACAAGATAGTATATCATCATTGCTTATATGTATAGAGAGAGCCTTCAGCAGGGTGGTCAGAATATTTTTGTTGCATGACTATTTTTTTAAAACAAGGAAAGGGTATCATTAGGGTGTCCTAAAAAACAATTATATAAAAATTCAAATTTTTTGATAATTCATTAATAAAATATTCAAAATAATGTACAATAAAGACTTTTTTGAATAAAAATATTTTAAAATGTGAAAAAATGTAGATTTAAAATCACCCTAAAGTATGAGTCCCAACCTTTTTGACCCCATGCAAACTTAAAAATCCTGAATTACGCTCTGATAAAAATTATGTGTGTGTGTGTGTATTGTGCATCTTTAATTTAGCACGGGGGTTTATGCCAGCCTTTTCAGAGGTCGGGCGGTTTCTTTACACTCGTATCTGCCAGAAATAGTGTCAAACAGGGATATTTTATCCAGAGAAAAACTTGTTTTCCTCCAACTTTTCCGCCAATAAGAAATTGCAATACCTTTAAAACACCATCTAGCTTAACTGTAATAGACTGAGGATTACTGAGCTATTATATAAAGTATTTCATAAAATAGCTCGAAAAAACTTTTTTTCAACTCCAGTAAATTTGTCAACTTCCGTGACAGGATGAAAAATGTCTAAAAAACAATAAAAGCCAATAGTTTTTCTCAGGTGCAATATCTTGCTGATTATTTTTTTTATAACATTAAGCCATTTCCCTGTGAGAAAGATAGAGAGAAAATGAGGGAGAGTGCAAATTTTCGCAGCATCTTACATATTATGCCTATGTATAGAGAGAAATGCCGCAAACAACAATGTACAGACACAGACATGCTGCGCGCGCCTAAATGCCGCGCACACATGTTTATTAACATTTTTGCGCGCGAGCCTCTCTTGCGAATATAAAATGATCATAATAACTCTATGTCAAAATTGTGTTAGACACAGTAAATATACACAACAAAAGGGGGAAAAGATTGGGTACCAAAAGAGAGGGAGGTAAAAGATTGGGTACATAAAAAGATGGGGGGTAAAAGATGCTCATAAGAAGGTGAAAAAATGGGGCGTCATAAATTTTGGCATGAAAAAATGTGTAATGTAGTGGCTCAAAGGCACATTCATGATTTTCTTATCATGAAGCTGTATTAAAAAAATAAAAGTTGTTTACATATATGTTTATTGTAATTATAGACTATAGGCTTTAAGCTTTTTTATTTTAACATTACATTTACTGAACATATCTTTATGCATTTAGTTTTTTAATCAAATTTACTTTTAACTTTTTATTGCTTTAAAACTTTTTAAAAACTGTATATAAAAAGTGCTTAGAATTGAAAGAAAGCAATAAAAAATGAACTTTCCCTATAAAATATGGATGTTTTGATTTGGTAAAGCTTTAATTGATCGAGGGGAATTATTATTTTTGATTTATGAGGCATGAGTTTTAAATCCATATTATTTGGGTGATCTGGCTTTTTAAAAACTTTTTGTTTTTCGTTTTTCTAGTATTTGAATTTCTTTAAATTAAATTAGAATGATAATAGCTTAATCAATTATGAAAATTCTGTTTATTTCATCAAAAAAAAAAAACAGGGGTAATTTTGTCTATAAGTAGCGTAGTAAAAACAAGATATCTAAGATTATAGGAGAAGAAAGAACAGTAAACTACACTACGGTACAGAACTTCAGCTGTATGACAGACGTTCAAAAGTACAATCTGAAGTTGTAGAGTGGTTACGCTCATAAATATTGATGAGTAAATGTTTTTAAGTTTTGGTACTTGTAAGAGAGAGAGAGAGAGAGAGAGAGAGAGAGAGAGAGAGAGAGAGAGAGAGAGAGAGAGAGAGAGAGAGAGAGAGTGGTGGGGAGAGTATAATAGTGTCTAATTCATGTTAATTAGTCCTTTGCAAATGTATTTCAAAAGTTTTACCCAATCATGATAGCCCGGCTCGTTTTGATTAAATAATTTCTAAAAAAAAGGATGGTTCGTTTTGTACTTTTTTATATAGTAATCGTGTTTTTTAGAACTTCTTATGGTGCCACAAAAAATATATTGTCATAAAACTTTTTTAAAAATTTCTAACCATGCTAATGAAAATAATTCCCCCATCCCTAATAAAACTTACCTACCCCCAATCTTTTCTATTTAATTCAGCACTTTTTTCACCTTCTCTCTATCTTTTTATTTTCTCCTTTTTCTCCTTTAACAAATGCAAAAAAAGTTTTAAAGGCTTGAATGAAAAATTATACAGTTAATCAGCCGAATAAAAACCTTTTGAAAATTCATAAAAAAAATTTTAATTAAATTGTCAAATCAATTAAATTTTCTACCTGACATTATTGCAGTTTGAAACCAATTAGATAATTCTAACGTGTATAAATTAAGGATAAAAGATAACCGTTACAGACGGACGGACAGACAGAGGACCATTTCTAATTATAGAGTAGCTTCTCTACTAAAAATATGAGTTATTTGAAAGTAAATGAAAAAGTGAGTATTTTATGCTAAGCTGTCTCTTCTCCTTTCATGGCTGTGTTGTAAAATATACACAACTCAAAAATTAAAAATGTGCGGCTATTATTCAAACTCATACACCCATTAAAAGCACCCATAACTCCTATGGGTGTGTTCCCCCTAATGCTGACCCACCCCACGGACTCCCAGCTAGGTGTAATTTTCTTTTTTATGATAGCGTTAAGAGTTAAGATTTTAAAATTCAAATATTTTCGGACAGTTAAAGTAACTTTTTTGTACATCACCTTAAAGAAAGTTTAAATGATTTAAATTTTTTGTCAGTATTTATTTTTAAGATAACTAGCGGCTTCGCCTCTAGCATTTAGGGGCTACGTATTCGAGGAGCAGAAAAAAGTTTAAAACCATCTAAAGACTTTCATTTAAAACTAAAATAGCCTAAAACCACCTAAGGAAATCTTAAGCTACAGACAAAGAACCTTACTACTTTATAAAAAGAGATTCAAGCAAAAAAAATCTTCAAATTTTTTTCCGAAAATCCGTGAATCCAAATTTTGGATGAAAAAGATTTAAAAGTTAGCATATTACAAATTATAAGTTGGTGTCCGCCTGACATGTACGTTCTTTGTGCTTAAATGGGGCAGCATCAAAATTCTATGCAAAATTAAATGCTGTACTCAAGTTTTTCTTTTAACATTTTCTTTAATATTCTTTCTTTTTTTAGGTGTATAAGCTATCATATTTAAGCTTATTCTATTAAAAAAAGTAAGGTTTTTTAGTCTGTAGCTTGATATTTCGATAGTAACTGAACTGATTGAGTTCTCTATTCTTTGGAAGCTTCACATAGGTCCCTTTTTGGGATAGTTTTAAGCTATTTTTCTGCTTTTCTAAACAATTCGAATTCAGAGCTCCTAGATGCTAGGGGCGCAACTGATTTCTTTATGTTTTACTGATTTCTTTTGCGTTACATTTTAAGTAACAAAATGTGTAAAAAGAACATTTTTATTATATGTATATAGAGAAAATTAGCTATTTTTATATTGGCTTTACATCAAGTAAGGAATGGGAAAGAGGTTGATTAAACAAAAACACTTCACATTAACATATATAATTAATAAAAACTATATAAATAGCATTATTCTTATTTACTTACTTACATTTTAGTGAAAAAGGAAATAGTTAGTTATCGTATCGTATTAGAGACATCTTTCCGAGGATATTAAAATGAAAAATATTAAGATTAAAACCAGTCTGATTGGCCCTGTGGGTTTTATGATTTTTTATTTCAATATTCGTGGAAAATTGTCTTTAATACGGTACGATACATAATTTTTTAGTATGTCTGAGAACCGTTTCTAATCCAGCGGATATTAATCGGTTTTGAAGCCATACTGGAAAAACTATTATCATTTTTAGGTGTAAAATTATATTTTGGTTCTATTACTTAAAAACTTAAAATAAATAATTAGGAATTGATCAAATAGGACTATAATAAATCAAATTAATGCTGACGGACTTACAGACAGGCCCTATTTATAGAGTATTTTCGCTACTCTATAAACATATAGAGAGTTAATCCAGAGAGGGAGGGGATAATGGACCGAAAATTACACTGGTACCCAAAGTTTTATAACCTAGTTATCTTATTGAACTGTGATTAGTGAGTTCAAAACTACAGCTTTTCAACAAAAAATTACAAGGGGGTTGTCTTGTGTCTCACCATTGGGCATGTATAGTATATTGTCATATCCCTTAAGATTCTGAAGTTAAGCAGTAATGTGGTATTGACAGTCCTAATTTATTTTGACAATGTAGCTAATATTAAAAATATATATATCTGGTTTAGATTAACTAAAATATTATATTATAATAATACACCTATTTATATTATTAATATAAGTAGTGGGAGTGACAACCCTTTTATATACATCTAATTACCTAACCTAACCACTTGGAACATTTATATCCATAGGTAGCGAGACATTGGATATATTTTTACTTGGATGTCACACCAGATTTTCATATGAAACTTTCAGCGGGCTAAAATAATGATAACTCCCCTCCCCCTCCCCCTCCCCCCCCCCTCCTACTGGATGAACGAGCAGACCAATAAAAAGAAGGTATGAGTAAAAGTAAAGTATTACACAGTAATTCAGTGTCATATACATATATATTTATATGAAACTCATGTAAAAATGTAAGTAATTCTATCTCAATTTCTTTATAATATACTCGTAGATTAGTACTAAATCAGGGTTTTAAGATATATAAGCATTTTTAAGAAGAAAAAAAAGCAACTCTATAGTTATTTAAATATGTAAGTTTGTTTGTAATTATTTTACTTTTTACACTGGTTGGATTTTTGTATCTGCGCTACTTAAAACAATAAGATAGCAGAAATAAATTGAAAATAAGGGTGGGGGGGGGGGGGGGTTAATTGATTATTACTTTATATCTGGTTAAGTTAGGTTATATTGGGTATTAGATAGCCCCGAGGGGTTAGAAAAGCCTAAGTAAAAAATTACCCCTTTATTAAAAAAGGAGGACACCTGGCATTTTGTGTGAAATCACCGAGAAATAACTAGAAATTTAGTGGATGAGGGGGGGGGGGGGTATTTATCCTCCACCATCCCATCCCTGGGACCCCTGACGGAAATCTGCAGAGAGAGGTGTAAGTAAAAACAAACAACGTAAAAATGGAATCAATCAGGGCCAGGATTTCTAAAGGATTTTATATGAGTACACAGGGATAACACTAATCCCCCCCCCCCCACCCCAACCCCAGCAATCTCCCAAGAAAATGTTTACAAAAATTAGTTACAAATCTTTTATATACACACATAAATATACTTTTTTAATAGATTTACTAATGTAATATTTAAGTAGTGTAACAATCCTTTAATAAAAGTATCAGGAAGCCTGTCTGTCTATCTGTCTATTTGTACCGAAGGATCTATCTAGCCACTGAACCTATATGCTTCTACTGTACAATGTAGCTTCTCATTATAGCTATTTTTGTGGAGTATTTCTACTGCAAGCGTAATTATATAAATACATGAAAATTAAGAATTATAGAATTAGATAAATATGTTAATAACTGTACTTCACAAAAGACATGATATTGGGAAAAAAGGGAAACGCTATAATAATGCCACTTGAAAATTTAACCCTATTCCCCTTCAGAACCCCCCCCCCCCCCCCATACTCCACCTTTCAACTTTTGTTAATGTCTTAACAGTAACACTCATATTACATGTTAAAAGGGCTAGGGAAAATTATTATAAAATTTTGTCTAAATAGAAAATAGAATTAAGTAGTGAAGCTACTCTATAATTAGAAAATGTACGTTTGTCCGTCCGTAACGTGCACACTATACATCTCTCTACAGCCCACCCAAATATTAAAACATTTTATTTATTAACAGATTTTGAAAATTTCCTATAAAAAATACCTAAATTAAATGATCAATACCTGCTATAAATTAAATTAAATTTGATGTAATGTTATTGCTGCGCTTCTTATGGCCGAAGTTGTCCTTTTTTCCATTACATCTATACCTATCCTAAGCAGGTTAGGTTAGGTTAGGGTTAACAATAGATATATTATTACCTGGATGTAGCACCAGATTTTCATATTCTCTGATAAAGTGATACTTGCTGCTGGTTAAATTAACAATACCCCAAATTCACCACCTTTAAACCATCCCCTCCCCTCCTACTGGATTAATAAACTGACCATAAATGAGGTCCATATTAGCAAACTAAATTATTCCCTGTCAATATATCCACATATAATATATCCATTAGGTTAACATTTATAAAGTAGAACTTTCAGATTTAAGAGTAAGGGGAGGGAGGGGGAGGGGATATCTTAACAACTTTGCTTTCAAAACAAACACATCTTTGTTGGGTCAAAGTGCAAAGATGTACAGACAGACATGTATGTGTCAAAGTTAACTATGAATTTTTGATGTTTTCTTCTGCTAATGAAGTAATAGGCAGGGAGGGGGGGGGGGTAGATATACCACACTTTTCTGGGATCTTGCTGAGTCAAGTATCAACTGTTGGGAATATCAAAGGATGACTCCATGCAAAATTTGAGCCGGATCCGGCCAAAACCGGCCGTGAATTTTATGAAAAACCGGTTTTTTCCGGTTTTTAGGGGGTATCTGTAAATCGATTCAGCTGGAGCAAAACCGGTTAGAGGTACAAAAATTTTTACTTCACATGAAATTTAGCCAATGCAATTGCCTACAAAAATGTACTTTATCATCAACTTGATTGGACAACTCTTTCCCCTCCTAAATGTCCATTAAAACCTTGGAAACGGCAAAAATCGCCAAAAATCACGCCTTCGGCGGCAAATAACGGCTAAACGGTCAGCCGGAGGCGAATGAAACATAAATAAAGAAATGTCTGCCTCTAAAAGTTGTTCAACATCAAAGAGATGCTTGAAGTCTCTAAAACGACTCCTTCCCCTCCTTTAAGGGGAAAAACTGAAAAAACGTGATTTTCAAAAGTATGCCCACTTCGTGGGTGTGGGGGGCACTGAACCCGTCACCCCAGGGTCACCAAATATAAAGTCTAGGCGGCCCACAATGCTGAATTTTCACCAAGTGAAAGTCTTGTGTCATTATCTCTTATGAGAAAAAAGTTATTAATTAATTAAAATTTCAAATTGTGATTTTTTGATGGATTTCTTTGATGAAATGATAGGCCGGTCAATTTTTAGGCCATTTTTTGTGGTTTTTGGGCCGTCACGCCCAAACGGTTTGAGATAATCTCACGGGACCTTTTGCCCAACCTAAGTCTGGTTATTTGTGAGGTCTAGGAAAAAAAACAGACTTACGCAAAAGATTATAATTATAATCTTTACACAGAAAAATGGCACGAGGTGAGTGTTTTGAGGGGGCAAAATGAGCCGACCAGCGATTTTTGATGGCACGCAGCGACGTCGTGCTTCATCCAATCCGGGATTTTTTTTTCTTAGACCTTACAAATAACCAGGCTTAGGTCGGGCAAAAGGTCCCGTGAGATTATCTCAAACCGTTTGGGCGTGGCGGGCCGAAAACAGCAAAAAATGGCCTAAAAATTGACCAGCCTGTCATTTCATCAAAGAAATCCATCAAAAAATCACAATTTGAAATTTTAATTAATTAATAACTTTTTTCTCATAAAAGATAATGACACAAGACTTTCACTTAGTGAAAATTCAGCATTGTGGGCCGCCTAGACTTTATATTTGGTGACCCTGGGGTGACGGGTTCAGTGCCCCCCACACCCACGAAGTGGGCATACTTTTGAAAATCACGTTTTTTCAGTTTTTCCCCTTAAAGGAGGGGAAGGAGTCGTTTTAGAGACTTCAAGCATCTCTTTGATGTTGAACAACTTTTTGAGGCAGACATTTCTTTATTTATGTTTCATTCGCCTCCGGCTGACCGTTTAGCCGTTATTTGCCGCCGAAGGCGTGATTTTTGGCGATTTTTGCCGTTTCCAAGGTTTTAATGGACATTTAGGAGGGGAAAGAGTTGTCCAATCAAGTTGATGATAAAGTACATTTTTGTAGGCAATTGCATTGGCTAAATTTCATGTGAAGTAAAATTTTTTGTACCTCTAACCGGTTTTGCTCCAGCTGAATCGATTTACAGATACCCCCTAAAAACCGGAAAAAACCGGTTTTTCATAAAATTCACGGCCGGTTTTGGCCGGATCCGGCTCAAATTTTGCATGGAGTCATCCTTTGATATTCCCAACAGTTGATACTTGACTCAGCAAGATCCCAGAAAAGTGTGGTATATCTAGGGGGGGGACATTACACTTGTACTCAAAACATTATAGATTATTCCTTGGCTCAAAAACTTTGGGTACTTTTTTAACCAACAGTGTTCCAACTTTTCAACCAATAATTTGACACAATACAATCTGTCCCGATTTTGTATTACTTTTGCGGAACATGATTGCAGTTACGTCATATTTTTCTTTCCCGAAAAAGGGAAGGGGGGAAAGAAAAAAAGGGAAGGGGGGAAGAAAAAAGAGATGGGAGAAAAGGGGGTTTTCCCCATCTCTTTTGAAGAGATTTTCTTCCCTTTTTCCCTTTTTCGGGAAAGAAAAATATGACGTAACTGCAATCATGTTCCGCAAAAGTAATACAAAATCGGGACAGATTGTATTGTGTCAATAATTTTAATCTGCAAAAAGGGTAATTATGTCTATTAGGGATGTATATCAACTTATCATCCATTGTCTTTTCCCTTGCGATCCCTGGTAGTTGGGCATATTTGTATCACTCACAAAGCCAAATGTTACTATATTTTTAGAAGCAACGCTTCCCAATAATTAGGTCCTTGTCCATGCAATAGTATGTACGTCCTTCAGCAAATAATGTAATATATTCGTCTGCCCATAAGTCTAAAATTAATAAGTAAGAAATTTTCTATAATCCTATATTTCTACCCAGGGATCTAAAGGGATAAGACAATTTCATATACATCTCCAATGTTGAAAAACAACATTACGCTTTCTGCAGATTAAAATTATTGGAGACAACAAAATCGAAATTCAATAAATGTACCCAAAGATAACGTTGTTATAAAACTTTGGGTACCAGTGTAATTTACACTCCAACCCCCCCCCCCCCTTACTCCCTGAATTCTAACTATACAACTCAATTTAAACCAATCGTGTTGATACTCAACTATCAAGGATTTATACAAATAATTAATATAGATTTCTTAACAATTTTATTAATCATTTATTTTACTTTATTATAGGTAAGTTGGAATACTTTAAAAATTACTGAAAAGTAAAAGATTAAAGAAAATACTTTTTGAATTTTCGACAAAAATAACTATTAAGTCATCAAAACACTTTTAGGTTTAATAGAGGACCACAATGTCATTGTAAACTCAAATAAATAGGAATCATGAGGGATAAGACAATGATTACAAATAAAATTACCCCTTTTGCAAATTATTGAAACTTACAAATCAAAATTATTTAGGCCACCGAATCTTATGTGATTATAAAATTTTGGGAACCTGTGCAATATTCAGTCCAATGTCCCCTCCCTCCCTCCCTGCAAATAGAGAAAATTTGATTAAGTAACTCGATATACAGCTAGAATAGATTTAATTCCCTCACCAATGACCAAACTTTACAAATATTCCTGATTTTTTTTATAAATTTCCTTATTCAAATCTGTTAAAGATTTTTAAAATTCTATAAAGATAGAAAGATAGATGATTTCTCGACCTTTTTCTGGAAGTCTTAACTTTGCATGGTAATGAGTTGTGCCTGTTTTGGGAAAAGGTATCCCCCCCCCCCCCCCCAATTTAAATATTTATGTAACAAATCTGACATAGCAGCAGTAGACCGATTTTTAACGTCTTTAGTTATGACGCAGTGTTTGGCCGAGATTCGAACCACTACCCTTATAACGAGGAAATGTGTTATGCCACAATCGCGAGTTAGATAGATAGATATATGGATGGATAGATAGATAGATAGTTAGATAGTTAGATAGTTAGATAGATAGATAGATAGATAGATAGATAGTATCAATTTACAGTCCCCAAACTTGTTACTAGAATTACATTTGATTAATTTGGTCTCTCAATAAAATGTAATTTTGTTATATATTTCATTTCATAACATCAGGGCTTAAAGGTATAGTTAAATTAACTTTTAAACTGAAAAAAAGCTGAAAACTGGTTAGCAATGGAGCTTTCAATAAAAATGTCATGTTGAGAGATTTACTGACAAAGGAAAGATAAATAAAATTGCCTATTTTTCTATCCGTTTACCTCATTATGACAGATTTAGATTTTCCATTTAATAAAAACAAATTATAAATCAGAGATTTTCCATCAAAAAGTTCAAAGATTTTTTATGGCAATTTTTATTTTAAAACATTTTTGGGGTTTATTTAAAAGTATTTTAAATCATGCAACGTTTAAATAAAGATAATATAAAATTCTTATAAAAAGTACATCATTTTAACCTACAAAATTGCCAATTTTTTAAAAACCAGATGTTCAATATACAAATTTTTTAATAGACTATAGTAGGCTTAAAGCTTAAATGTAAATACATAAATACAAAATACATACTTGAATATTATAATAAAGAAAAGAGGCTTTATAAGGTCCTAGATGCTTTATTCTAAAGGCTTTAACCCCTAACAACCCCTCCCCCCCCCGAATTTTTAATAACCCTGCCACCTTCCCCCCCCCTCCCGTTACATCAATACTTAACCATTCTATCAAATGTCATCTCTGTAAAGGATCACAATGGTCCAAAAATGGCCAAATTAAAAAAAATTATAGCTGCGCTACTTTTAGATATAATTTTTCTTGTTTAATTTGAGTTACTAGAAAAATTAAATGTTTTTTTCCATAATTTTTGGTTTGATTGAATTGTCCCTTCAAGTTCAACTGTGATTGTTAAAAGATGAGGGTTGAAAATTGTAAAAAAGATTGTGGTAGGTTAAACCCCCCCTCCATTTAGAAGGGTTAAGGGTTATAAAGTAGGGGGAAGGGGGTGTCGGAGAGTGGGGGGGATAGCTTAACCCTAATGCAATCAGGTATAAAATCTTTAGAGCTTCAACCCACCCCACCTTCCATATTTTTTTGACATAATCCCCCCCTTTTTTCAAGCATGAAAATACTGCTTGGCTTAACCCTAGCTAGGGAGCATAGCTTTTATAATTCATATTTTTAGTATCGCCAGCTAGGATATGTCCGTTTGTACGACACAATGACAATTTTGTTTTATGATAACGTTTTCTTACTCGTTACTTAACAGCTATGGGGACTATTATAAAATTTTAATTGGCTGGTTCATTAAGTTGATTGACCAAACGTTTGGACCACTATTTGTAATATACAGAAGGGGTAGTTTTATGTATCATCATTGGGGTTTGAATTTATTTAGCTGCCATTGTCCTATCCCCTTAGATCCTAGATATTATTTACTGGTACAAAATTGTCATAAAATGATAAAACTGCTGGTTTAATGATTAGATTAATGATGGTGGTAGCTAGCAGTACTGTAGGGTTATTTACACCTCCCATACATAGGTAAGGGTTAAATAGCAGGGAGACATGGATAGGGCATTGGCGGATAAATTAATCTTTCCCTATTTCTCGTAGCCGTTGGTATGATATTCACTTTGGAAGGATGAAAGGTTTGTAGATTTCCTAGCTAGGAGGTAGGGAATATTTAACTGCAAATTATACTGGTACCCAAAGTTTTATAACCACATTAGTCCAAAAACTTTGAACACTATAGTTGGTTCCAAACTATATATTAAAACAACAATTCTAGTCCAAATAAGTGAGTGTTTATCATCATTGGGAATGTGTTATTAATTCATTGTCCATTGTCTTATCCCTTTAGTTCCCTGATTCCTAGTGCTATATGGTAATAATAATCCGGGTACTAGGGTTAAATAATAATAATAATAATGTAATCAGGAATAATTATATCCATTAGCAGGCGCAGCAATAACAAATCAAGGAAAAATTAGCTATGATACTAAAAAATTCACTTAGAAACGTTCTTTTTTCTTCAAAATATGTCACAAATAACTGAATCCTTTTTTTGTTAAAAATAGAGGCTTCTTAAAAAATCAGTAGAAAAACACTTTTAAATAGAGGAAAAATTTGTATTTTCTGTGCTATAAATTTGAATACAGAAAGAAATTTGTGTATTTTAAAGTTAATGTGATTTTTAATGAGTGATGATTGAAATTTGATAAACAAAATTGGCCAGAAATGGCTGAGGAAAAATTTGTGTTCATTTTTTTTAAAGGTTTTTCGCAGTTGTAACTTTGTTTTTAACAGGGGATGAAGCCAGGAGGTAGGGGGCACTGGGCTGTTTACCACACTAGTCTCCAAAGTTTTATTATAACGTTTTCTTGTTCGTTGGATAACAACTTATTGAATTTGGATTAGTTTTTTTTAAGATGATTGTCCAAACGTTTCATATTTGTGCACCCTCATTGGGAATGGTAAAATTTTAGCTATTTATGGATATTTAAAAAAAATGCTTTAGTTTAACTTACTTATTTTTAAAGAAAATATTTTTTCGCTTTGATGCTTTTTTAAACAGATACTGATAGATTTTAGATAGATTATGATGGAAATATATTCTCACTTTTTTACAGGGAATTAGGGATAAGACGTTTTTTACGGGTAAATATTTGAATGAGGGGATAAGAAATATTCATGTTCATTGTACATCTCCAATTATAACAACAGTAACCCTTTTGTAGATTAAAATCATTTGTGGAAAAGAAACAGACAACCCAATTAGGATTTCATTAAAGTCTCCAACCTTTTTTTACCTATAACTTTGAGGACATTTATAATTTAATTTACAGTCAAATGTCCCTTCCTCCCAGAGTTCATACCCCAATCCAACAGTTTTCTCATGAAACAGCAAAATCTGTCAAAGCTAGCCAGTGCATAATTTATGAAAAATCTTTGACATTTTCATCAAAATTTTATTACTAAAACTCTTTATATGCTCTTGTAAAAAAAAATAATACATTCTGCCTCAATAATGATCTTATTTTAACCTGCGAATAAATAGCTATGACTTTTTTTTGTATTTTTACGTGAATATCGTTCAATCTTATTACTATACTTCAACAGTAAGAGAGGGAAAAACTAAAAAGTTAGGCTAAACAAAAACTTTTTGGATCCAGTCCGTTTTGGGGATCTTAAAGCAATTTTAGAATGCCCATTTTTAAATTGTTGACTACAGCAAACCCTGTTTTTTTATATGCTTTGTAAAATGTTTACAAAATAATTTTTTAAAAATATTTTGACTAAAACAGATTTGATCCTAATTTTTTTAGAAACTTTGGCAAAAATGCTTTTTCTCCATCTATGACTGTCTTGTAATAGTATATGACATTGATTTAACTTTCCGGGAATTGTTGAAAATACGCCTGCAGTAGAGATACCCAATAATTACAGAGAGAGAGAGAGAAAGAGCGAGGGGACAATGGGCTGTTACACTAGTCCCCAAAGTTTTATACTAACGTTTTCTTATTCGTTGGCTCAACAACTTTGGGACTTTTAATAGACTTTGATTGGTTGGTTTATTAAGTTAAATGTCCATACGTTTCAACCACTAATTGTAATTTAGAGAAAGAGTAATTTTGTGTATTAACATTGGGGATGTACATCATTTTATTGGCCATTGTCATATCCTTTTAGATTCCTGTTTTTTTCTAATTAATTGTCATTGCTGTGCTAACTATTTATCAATTTAAATAGGAGAAGAAAAAAATCAATGAAAAAAGAATGTTGTTTAGAAATTTGAATAATCTCTTCTTTCGTTCATAAGCCAATTAGTTCCTTCAGTCGAAATATATGTTATATAAAAATGTGTTTAGACGTCAACATTTTGATTTGATTTTTTAAACATTAAGGATAGCTTTATCGTTAATTTAGGCATACTACAATTGTTCTATTGATTTCAAACTTTGTATGGTGTTTCCTGTAATAGTTAGGTACGATTTTGGAAGCGTAGCAACTCTATAATCGTTACCAGAAAGTTTGTACGTACATTTCAAACATGCATATTTTATACTTTTAATTACTACTAAATATTTATAAATTTAACAGCTGAATTTTGTCTTTTTATTGTAGATTAATATTATGTAAATCTAATGATTTAATAACCACTTAAAAATGATTTTTAATTTATAAAACAAAATCTTTGGACAATTAATAATTTTTTTAATAATGAAAAAAATTCTACTTATTTCTTGATGAAACGCGTAGATATGTTATGAAAAAGCGGCCAAAAAAGCAGTTAAGAAGCGTTTGATTGAGAAATTTTAGCGCTTCTACAGACAAATCATAATTATAGAGTATCTGTTATTCTTGTACTAGACCCGCCATGGAGGGAGGGAACATTGGGCTGTTTATTACACTAGTCCCCAAAGTTTTATGAAAACGTTTTCTCTTGTCTTAACGACTTTGGGGAATATTGGTTGGTTCATCTACACACGGTGTAATTTTGTGTGTCATCATTGTGGATTTACACCAATTTATCGGCCATTGTCTTATCCCTTAAGATCTCTGCAACCCTCGAATGTTAATTCAAATTTAGATTGCTGACAGTAATATGATATGATGGTGTTATTGGACAGTATTTATACATTATTACCACTATAAAAGGGTCGCATAGCTTATTTTTAAACGTCATAAACAGTGCAAAAAACTGGGCTTGAAAATAATCATTTTTTGGGCAAAATGTGTTGGATTTCTTCAACGTACTATATTTTAATTCTTAATGTTCTTGTGGTGGTTCTTGGCTTTTTTAAAAATGTTATTTTGACGGTTTTCTATGAGAACTGTGGTTGAAAATGTTTAATTTTGAGAAGTTTCTACTCGTTTCGAGGATTTTGTTTGTTTACATCCATTCTTAAATTTTATGTCTGGCTCAGTTTTTATAGATTTTTCTTTCTTATTTTAATAATATAAGGATAACTAAGTCCACTTGATGCGTAGCTTTTTAAAACAATCCTATTATATAAATTAGGTTTTTTTGTATGAAGCCTTAAATTTCAATAAATACCGAACCGATTGAGTTCCCTTTATTAAGAAGGCTTCACTTAGGTCTTGGGTTGGATTTAGGCTATTTTGTTTTTAAGATCCAAGTCTTGGGATGGTTTTGTGTTATTTATATTTAAGATATTTGTTTTGAAATATAGTAACAGAAGGACAGGCAGACAAAGACACTTATTAGAATATCTTTGCTATTAAAAGAAACACTTCAAAGTCAATTTTTCAATATTTTTAAGTGTTTTTTAATAATTTAAATATGATCATATTTAGATTTTTGAATTTTTAAAAAAATTCAAATCTTATAATATTGGTAACTATTATTTGTTTAAATATGTTTTAATTGACGTATATTAAACAAATCTTAGTTGATAGGCACAAATAGATATCAAGGTTCAAATAATTTTTTGGCCACCCTGTTTAAAAAAAAATTATTACCAGAATGAATTATTGCTAATAACATCTTTAATATCTCATCCAAAATCATCATGACCATCAAATTTATATTTTTTCAACAGAAAAAAAATGAGAAAAAAAGATGAGAATTGCATACCTACCTCTTGAATCCAGGGAAGGAGGGGACATTTGCTACACTAGTACCAAAAGTTTTTAATAACTTTGGGGAGTTTCATTACATTTTTATCGGTTCATTAAGTTTTATGTTCAAACGTTATAACCACTAGTTTTGATCTACAGAAGAGGTAATTTGAGTATCATCATTGGGGATATACAATCAATTTATCAGCCACTGTCTTATCCCTTTAGATCCCTGTGTTGAATTGATTCAGAATTCCATATGATTTACTTGGCCCCGTGGTATATTATAGTACAGAGCATGCCTTATAAGGAGTTAACAGGGCACCAATTTGGACTTTTAAATTCAAGGAAAAACGGTTAGGCAAATTAGCCCCCAAATTTTTGCAATCAATAGTTATCTTTCGCCTCGTATTATAGACAGCTTTCTGTGGATAGTAAAATAAAAATTGTTTCAGTATTGTTAGCACCGGCTAACAAAACTAGAATTAATATTATGACTTTTATTTTGAAAGAAAATTGTCTATTGTACGATACGATACATGATTTTTCAATAAAGCTTAGAACCGGTTCCGATCCAGCGGTTTCGAAGCCATATATGAAAAATATTTAGCTTTATTTCATATTTATTTTGCTTATTAGCCGAATATATATTTTGCAAGTAAACTTTTTTTTGTTTATTTAACGTTTCTTTTTCCATGATTTTTGCATGAAGAAGAAAAAGGATTGGTGGGGGGGGGGGAGGGGAGGGGGTGGTATATGAAAAGAATGACCCTCTAGTTTTGCTTTTCAACATTAAAAATGGGCATTCCCAATGTTCTGCCCGCCCAAAGACCAAAAAATGTGGTAAAAGAACTTGTGAGGCATAATTGACCTTGTTAGCTGCGCAGCTGTCCTACAGTTAGGATATTTGCCTGTTCTTTAGGCCGTTTCATTTCAATTTTAGGTTTATATATACCTAAGCAAACTTTGATTTTTAAGACCTCTTTTTACATATCCTTTGAAAATAGCTTAAAATGAAATAACGCAGCAAAAATAAGAATCACCTTCTAAAAGATGATTCCGTTAGTAACATTTCCATCAACAATCAAAGATTGAAAAACAGCCTAAAACCCTCTCAATATATAACTGAAGTAGTCCAAAACCATCACAACAGCTATATGAAGGTTCCCTTAACTGAAGAACTCAATCAGTTCACATTTAAATCTTCAGCTTCAGACAAAAAATAACCTACAAGTAACATGATCCAAAATCTTATTATATAAAAGAATTATAATGAATTTTTATTTTGTTTAAATTCGCTTTTTTGTTTAAAGCCAAGCTTGTTTAATACACCATCCAACCCTCCTGTTATCAAATGCTTAAAACAGTTCAAACATGAGAAAAAATTTGGGCCTAAAAAGTGCTGTTTAAGATTCTTTAAGTTGGAATTTTTTGTACAAATCGTTTTCTTAAACTGCATTTTATGAAATTGGCCCCTTTTTGGATTTATTATTATTTGAAATTATATTCATTTTTTTGCACGAAAAGTACAATTTTATTCAAAGGTAGCACAGCAAAAGATATTTTTAAGAACAGTAAACTATAATATATGAAATGTTTTATTTATAGAGTAACTGCCCTTCTGATATTAAAATCTAATATTCCCTATTTTGAAAAAAGGTTAAAAATCTGCTAATAATTTACGTTGTCTAAGTATAGGTAGAAGGTTTACCGTTACAGTCTAAAAATAGAAATCCTCTCAATCTTTTGTAACATTATTACAACTATTACCACCCCCTTTTTTTTAGCCCACTTCCCTTTTGGTGGGCAACATTCAGGCGGTCAACTCACCCCCAGCTACCTCCCTACGCCGTCCCCTTTCTCATATCTTATACAATCTCCTTTAGATGTAACAGGTAGTAGGTACAATACTACAATGTTAGGGGAATTTCATGGGGGGGTTGCGGGTGGAGGGAATGTCATGGGGTTACCAAGGGCAGCTACTTTAGACACAAGGGGTCAACTTATCTCATCTGAGGGGTAGACGAAAAAGGGAAGTTTTAGGGGAAGGTAATGGTGGGTGTCTTCACTTTGGATAGGAATTGGACAAAAATAAATAATTTTGTTCTTGAGGAATGAGACAATAGATTTACTTACCCTATGATGATAAACAAAATCAGCACTTCTGTAGATTTAAATTATGGCCGAAAAGATTGTTAAGAACCATTTAATCAAAATTCAATAAAAGTACTAAATTTTTTTTAGCTAAAAATAAGCATTTGGATACGAGTGTCGTTTAAACTCCAAAGTCCTCTCCCTCCCTGGCATCTTTTAGACCCAATTATCTCATTTTATCCCACTGTGAGTGGTGTCTATTTTCACCATTTGCGCTTTATTCTCATAGCGCATAATCTTCAGGGGATAGATCAATGGACGATAATTGAATCTTCCCCTAAAGTTCCCAAAAGTTTATAATAACGTTTTCTTCGGTTCATTAAGTTAAATGTCCAAACTTTCAACCACTAATTGTAATCTATAGAAGGGTTAATTTTTTGTATCATTATTGGGGAATGTGCATTAATTTATCGGCCATTGTCTTATCCCTTTAGATCCCTGATAATCTTAAACAATTTGCTGCTAAGAACAATTTTTTAGGCTTTTTATGGCCAGCAGACCTTTTTATACTTTTGTCACGTCGTTAAAAAGATATTGTATGCGGACATAGGTCATTTCACTTCTGTCTACAACAAAAATATGAACTCATAGAAGCGTAGTTACTCTTTGTATAATTAGTCTATGTCCATACGTCGTCTGTTTGCATAATTATCTGTAATTTTCTTGCTTCTTAAAGGATTTTTAAAACATTAACATAAATTGCTTAATATAAAAATTTGTTCATAAACTTTCAAAATATTTCTTGCCCGTTTTTAGCTGCGCTGTTTATGGACGTAAAATAGTCATGTTAGAGTAAAGATTTTGATTTTATGAAGTAAATTTTTGGTATTTATCAATAAGTAATTTTATCTAATATTTCATGATAAAAATCACGGAGGGATAAGTAATCTCAAAATAAAAGCTTTGCCATTAAATTATATACATTTTTGTATACTGTATAATAGTCTACTACTCTTTTGTTATCTTGCTATAGCAACCATGATAATATACAACATTTACCCTGTTTTTTTTTTGTATGTTGAATCCAATTTTTGAAATGAAATTTTGTGATAATTTTTTTTTTAAAGTAAGAGAGTTAGAGTAAACTTCATAAATTTTTAATACTTCACGGGTTTATAATAAAGGATTGGTTTATTTAAAGGTTATTATATTAGGGAGGTTCAAAAATAGAAATTTAAAATGGACAATTATTGATAGTCTTACTCTTAATTATGATAAACAAAACTTCACCTCTAGCAGATTCATATCATCGGAGAAAAAGTTAGGGTACCCAAGACAAAGCCTAAAAGGTTTGGGGAAGATATATAATTTTTAAAACACCCTAATTGATATTTTATCATGGCCATAAGTAAAAGATTTTTAAATATGAAATTTTCATGAATTTGGTGAAAAAAAGGAGGGGAGATATAATTGTATTTTTAACACTTATCAAAAGGGTGCAAAATGTCAAATATGAATCAATATAATTGATTTTTTTCAACAAAAAAATCATAACCACGAAAGATTATATTTTTTTCAGTATTGCTTTGAAACCAATTAATATCCACTGGATTAGAACCGGTTCTCAGCCATGTTGAAAATCATGATAGCATCATATTACAGACAATTTTCCAAGAATATTCAAATAAAAATTATGAGATTAATACTAACACAACTGGGTTTTATTTTAAAAATTTTCATTTTAATATCCGCGGAAAGTAGTTTATAGTACGATGCGATAATTAATTATTATAGTAGCTGCACTAATAAAAACAAATAAAAAAAGTAATTTTAAGTCAATTTAAAGCAAAAAGCTATTTAAAATCTTTCTCTTTCTTCTTTTATTGAAATTTAAAAGGGCGGCAGATGTTAATTTTTATATTTCACAAATTTTTATCGATAAATTTTGAGATAAGAGAAGACATTTTTCATCTTTTATTCCACAAGGTTTTGTTTTCTAAAGTGGGCTTTTTAAGGTCAGAGAGGGGGCAGTTGCAGCCTAAATTTTTCACAGGAAAATCTTTTTTGTAAACAATAGTATCCAGTGTCCTAAAAGGATAAGACAATGCCCCATAAATTGATGTACTCTCCCAAGTATGATACACAAAATTACCCTTTGTGTAGATTATGATTAGTTGTTGAAACTTATACAATAAACTTAATGAACCAACCAATAAAAATTCATTAAAAACCCCAAAGTTGTTAATCATTATTCTAACTTTTTTCATATTTTATGAATTATTTTAGCTTCTTTCTGTTATTTACCACCAAAAACCTCAATCCACCCTTAATCACTATCTTTTATTGATAGATGAAATATTTTTTTTTTATGGATAAAATTTAAGCCTGAACATCCATGTAGCTTATCATTTATTTATACAACAATTAAAAGAACATTTGTTTTATATGTTATTTTTTAGGATTTAAAAAAAGATATAATGACCCAAATTCAATAGAAGGGTTTCTTAATCTATTAAAAATCTACTCAAAAGCAATTAGATCTATTTAAAAAGATGAAATAAATATAATATTTAATTGTAACTATTTTTAAGTGAAAAGATATTTTTCTCTCTAATCATATGGCCTCTGTTTTTCAGAATTATATAGCCTCAAAGTTTTTTTTATAAATTTCTTTACAATTTCAATAATCTATAGGGCCTCATGTTTTTCAAAATATCTTTACAAATTTTAGGCATTAAAAATAGGTTTTCATTTGGTTGAATTTCGTAAGAGCTGCTTATGTAAACCTAATGCCCGTATGTACGTTACACTGTCAGATTCAACCAGTTTTAAAGCCATATAAAATCAATTGGAATGAAATGAACTCCCCTTTACTCTTTTATTGCCTTGTTATTGTTGCGCTCTTTATGGATATAATCACCCTTGATTATTAAATTTCTTTATTTAAAGAAATCATTTACGTTTTCTTTTTTGAACTTTTATTAAAGTTTATTAGCTTTACATGCTATAAAACAAAAGGTCAATAGTTCTTTTTTATTCCCTTAACTTTTTTATGAAGTTTTTTTTTGTTGTTGGCCGATCCAGGATTTATTAAAATCATTGAAAGAAAATTTGGTTTAGTATTATATTACATTTACTAGCGGCTACGCCCCTTAAAGCCTCTAATGTCACTTATGTTGAGGTGGGGGGATTCAACCTACCCTCAAAATATTTTGATTTCAGTAAAAATTCGATGGTAGAAAAAAAAAATATTTAAAACCTTCAATGGACCTATAAGAAGCTTTACTGTAAAGAAGAACCATAGCGGTTCAGCGGTAGGCGAGATCCTTCGCTACAGACAAAAAAAGTTTACTACTGTATATAATATCTTGACCGGACAAAAATAAAGAAATCATTTAAAGAAAAAATTGTCGAAAATTTCCGTCAAAAAATCTGCGAAAAGTTTAAAGTTTTCCAGGAATTAAGGACAATAAAATATGCAGAGCTTTCGTTAGGGATAGGGATAGATATACAAAATAATCATATAAAAAATTTGAATCCTATTTTATAAAGTAGTAAGGATTTTTGTCTACAGCTGAAGATTTTAATAAGTTTGATTGAGGAAGTTTAAAAAAGATTCTGTAAAAGTTTTAGAATATTTAATTTTTAAATTTTAGTATCGAAATGGTTTTAGGCTATTTTGCTTAATAATTATCACCATCCTGGGCGGTATTATAAAAGTTTTGATAATTCTTTATGTCGACATAATTTATGAATGAAGTAAATAGTTATGCCCTCCCAGTTATTCTGGGAGTAAGCAAGTTTTTTTTTAGTTGTAAGGATAAAGGAATAGAAAAAAGGTATAGCCATCTTTTTAAAGGTATGCCTATCTACTAAAATTTGCTTATTGATATAGCTATTTCAGGGGCTAGGGATTGAATCTAACCATCCCTTCTTAATAAATTTATTCCAAATTTAAGTGTAATTTATTTTATCTTTTTCTTTCTCCCTTTATTAGTTGAGCTAGTAGAGTAAAGTTATGACAAAGATATATGAAAGCTAGTTGACTATCATTTCTACTCATTATACAAGGGTGCCCAAAGTTGTTTCAAAAACTTTGGGCACTTTTATTAAACTTTGATTAGTTGGTTCCAAAACTTTTTGATTTATATCATCATTGGGTACGAACATCAATTACACGTTCATTGTCTTATACCTTTAGATCTCTGGTTACTGAGTGATGTGATTTTGCGACTGTGATGGCACACTCTTTAATAAAAGCTACTTATTTTATCTGCATAGCGATTTTACTGACCCTATACATTAGTAGATGGTTTTTGACTATTTTGTGTCATCTATTCAAAAAAAAATGATATATCTTTATTTGAATACAAAGAATCTGGTCTTAGATATCTTAAGAGCTATAAAGGTTAGGTTTTGTTGGGTACTTCGAAGCCCTGCTGGGGTTAGGCATCGGGAAAAAAACTCCCACCTCCCCTTATTTTAAAATGAAGAGGGGAGGGTTTATAAAAGATTAACAAGCACTTAACGTGAAAGCACCCCAGATTTTTATAGCAAATAATAAAACTGATAATATTAACCAACCAATTGAAGTGCAAATTGCACCAATATTTTTTGCTCAATTCTTTTTCTCATTCATCTTGCTAAACTCTTTTGTTATTTTGGCAATATTTTGCGTAAGCTTCGCGCAAATAAAATTGCCAATAAATTTATTGCAAAAAAATAGCAAACTGAATACTTTCAAAGACAGCAAATTTGCTGCCAAATCAGTATTTTCAAACAATTAAAATATAGTTGTTAACAGAAGGTAAAAAAATATTAAAAGACAGAAAAATCAATGAATAGATAGATAAATGAGTAAAAAATATCAAAATAAAAAGAAAATATAAATGGAAAATAAATAGATAATTTTATTTTGCTAATTTAATTTTTAATCAGACCAAAATGAACTTTTTGCGTAAAATGTTTTGAGTTTTATCCTTTTTCTCCCCCTTACCCCCTCCATCTTTGCTGTTTTTCCTTTAATATGACGCAAAATATGCGTCAAAACAATCTTGTTTTTCAACTCAGTTTTCTCTCTCTCTCTCTCTCTTTTCTAAACTGCAGTGAAGTGATGTTGTTTTTAAAGAAAGCAAAAATAAGACTAGATAGAGGAGGGGAGTTTTCTAAAGAGATTTTATAATTTATACATCTGTACTTTTATCCAGAGAAGTAAAGGGATAAGACAATGGCCGATATATATTGATGTACATCCCCAATGATGATACACAAAATAACACCTTCTGTAGAATAAATTAGTGTTTAAACCGTTGCAGGAACAATCAACTAACCAATCAAAAGTCCCCAAAGTTGTTAAGTCAAAGAATAACAAAACATTATAATAAAACTTTGGGGACTAACAGCCCATTGTCCCCTCTCTCTCACTTTTTTCTAGCCTCAACAACTGAATTATTGATCTATAATACAAAGTAGAATGATGTCTGTCCGTCTGTCCGTCCGTATGTCTGTCCGTCTGTCCGTCCGTATGTCTGTCCGTCTGTCCCATAAGATCTCGGTAACCACTAAACCGATCGGATTATACTCTTAAGGGAATATACCTACTGGTCCTTTGGTGGTTTTAGGCTATTTAATTGAAAGAATTAAGACAACAGAATAAATCTATAAAGCAAATTAAGTCAATATCTTATAAAAAGTAGTAAGCTTTCCGTTAAAATCAAGCTAACCAATGTATCGATTTAAGGTATTTTTCACATAGTTCCTGGGGTGGTTTTAGGCTATATTTATATTTAATATAAGTCTTATAATGATTTTAAACGATATGTTTTTTAAATAACTTTAAATTTTTATGTTTAGTTATTTTTTTTATTCATTATAGGTAAGTTTAAAGAACGTCTGTTTATGTGCCAAGGCGTTACACCATCTTTTATAATTACCAGTCAGGCATCTGACAAAACAGTAGTTAGAACAACTATTTGTTTATTTCAATAATAAAATTGATAGAAATTTAAATTAGAAAATGAAAAAACTAACCATAGACCGCTGGTTGGGAAAAAAACCTATAGATTTCATAGAAATTGTTCAAATCATGTTGACGGACAAAAACCTTTCGTTTTGGGAGCGGAGCTACTCTGAAGCTCACGTCAATTTCAGTCTGTTCTGAAAACTTGTTAAAATTTTTTATTTATTTCGCCTGTCAAAAGCTTTATTTCCTATTAAAAATTGTACTTTTAGTAATTTATTATAATACTAGCAGATACGACCTTAGCGTCAAGGGAATTTGTAGTATAGTTAAGAAGTGGGTATAACTAATAAATATTGCCTAAATCTATTACCTAAATCTAAAATAATTAATTGCCTAAAACCATGAAGTTCAATCAGTAGTTGAATCTTTAGCTTCAGACAAAGCAATAAAATTTCACTATCGTATATAATGGAATAAATAATATGTTTCAATGGATTTTGGAAATAGTTATCCTTGTTTTAGACTTGTTTACTACTCTTTCAATTCTCAAAATATTCAACTTTTTGCTACATTTACCAGGCAGGGAGGGGACAACGGCGGGAAAAATATTCTACAACCCAATTATCCAGCTTAAAACAAGTTTCTTTGTTGAAGCTTTTTTTATAGTGACTATAAAAAATGACGTTATTTTGGTACTATAAGGAGATTTTTCTATGATTATCTACTATAATCAGTATAAAAAAAAAATTAAAGTCCATAGTCTTATCCTTAAATCCTTGGATATTTATCGAAGTAAAAAGTCAAGTAACTAGGGATTTTCTATATATCTATATTATAAGTAGCTTAGCTACTCTATAACTAGGATGTGTCCATACGTCTCATTAATTATGAAAAGGACTTTATCGTGTTGTGTATTTTGTTCTAATTACAATTCTTTTTTATATTCATAAAAAATATTGGTCGCTTTTTATTGCTTATATATATACTTATAAGTACCTATACTAAGCCTCCCTTAAAAACCAACCAATTAGTTTAGAAATCCTTTGCTTAAAACAAAATAAAAAAGCTTTTAATAATAGATTAATCCTTACTATTAAAAATACATCAAAAAAAAGCATAAAAAGGGCGTTGAATTTAGCAAAAGCACTGACTTAACTAGCAACAGTCAAACAAATGAAAAATGTTATTATTTTTGTTACTATAACAACAAGAATTATAATATCCATAATAAGCTTGTCAGCGGTCAAAAAGCAGTTTAACAGCTAATATCGTATTGAGCCTAAATAAGACTTTTGGTTTGGGCAAACTTCCTACAAAAAATGAGATCTCTATCTCCAAAAACACCCAAGAAATTCATTATTTAGTGACTATGACGTACAAACCTTAGTTGCAGAGTGGCTGCGCTTCCCTATAACTTAAAACTAACTGTAACTGATGATAATTAACAAGTTTTTTTTTTCTGTATTTACCCGTGTTAAAACTTTTTCCATTGATCATATTGTTTAATCACAAAAGTATAAGATTTATTACCAGAAACAAGTAAAAGGGTTGAATATCGAACAGAAATACGTTTGGCCAAAGTTTCGCAGTTGGGAAATGTAAAATAGTATCCCCCCCCCCCCCAAACACCCTCCTCCAAAATAAGGTTGTACGTCCTCGATTACACAAGCACAGTTGCAGTAGAGATGCTCAGTTGATATATTACTTTCTCGTATTCATTCAAATCCGGTGGATAGGAACCGGTTCTCATCCATACGAAAAAAACTATGTCTAGCATCGTATTATATCCAGCTTTCTACGAATAAAAAAATGTACAATCATAAGATTAAAACCAGTTTTTTTAGCCGGAGCCTTCGGTACCTCGGGGCTAAAAAACTGGTTTTAATCTTATAATTGTACATTCTATATCCGCGGAAAGCCGTTTATAATACGATGCTAGAAATAACTATTCCTGTAAATAAATATATCATAAGACATAATGTTTAATAAGGGAAAATGTCACTTATAGAGATGTTATGATTCTGACCAAAGGGTTCAAATCATAGAAGTTTAAAACCTGTTGTTTAAGTTTTTTCCCTTATATATCACCAAAATTCCCTTCAGTTTTAACTCTTTAATATTACTAAAACGTATCTATCATTTTTCCCTTTTTTTAACTCTTTATTTTTCTATCCATTTCTCTATTATATTCAATGTTAAACCTTAGTGATATCATTATATCGACAATAGTAATGGCTGTAATAATATCAACAGTCAAATGACAATACAACTCAAGGATCTAAAAAGATAAGATAATAGCCGATAAATTAATGTACATCCCCTATGATGATACACAAAATTATCCCCTTCTGTAGATTATAATTAGTGATTAAAACGTTTAGACACTTAACTCAATGAACCAACAAATCAAAATTTGTTAAGCATATGAATAAGAAATCGTTATTATACAACTTTGGGGACTAGTGTAATAAACAGCTCAGTGTCTCCTTCATCTTTGTTATAACTTAAACGGCATCAATTATGAAAGACCAATGGATGTCAACAATTACCTCCCAGTTTAACAGAGCCTACATGTCTCCCTAAAGTCCACTATATAAATTTAGTCCGGGGCAGGAAATTGACTGAATAAAAAAGGTGGAAATTACCCGTCCAAAAACTTGAAATAAAAGAAATATAATTCAGATCAGGGAGGGAGGGGACATTAGGCTGTTTATTACACTAGTCCCCTTGGTTTTATAATAACGTTTACTTCTTGGTTGGCTTAACAAATTTAGGGACTATTATTGAATTTTGATTGGTTGGTTCATTTATTTGAATGTCCAAATGTTACTAATTATAATCTACAGATGAGGTAATTTTGTGTATAATCATTAGGGATGAGCATCAATTTTTCGGCCATTGTCTTATCCCTTTAGATCCCTGAATTAAGACAATGATATTTACATTTTTTCTAAACTTTTAATTAGTCTTCTTAACTTATTATTATTAAATGAAAGTCTTTTTTAAGACATAAAAAATAAAATTTAGTTTTTAAAATCTATAAATTAATTCATATTATTTAATAAGAATACATAGAATAGGACAATGGACTAATAATCCATCTTCTAACTTTCAAATATTGGGGGGGGGGGGGGGGGGAATGGTTGTAGATTAAATCATCCTCTGCCTTCATTAAGAAAATATTTCTTCAAAAAAAATTATTTAAGAAACTTGAAAAGCTTCTTTGCTATGAAAAATATGAAAGCATGTTGTACGTTAAGATGCCTTAAAACAGAAAATTTGTATGTCTTCATAAAAAGACTTGAGCCATGGAGGAAGGGGACATTGGACTGTAAATTACACTGGTATCCAAAGTTTAAAAGGACAATGTGTTATTCGTTGGCTCAAAAACTTTGGATACCTTCATTACATTTTAATTGGATGGTTTTAAACAAGTAGTGTCCAAACTTTTCAAAAATTTTATTTATCATCATTGGGGATTTTCATCAATTTATTGTCCATTGTCTTATCCCTTAAGAACCCTGGATCTGACCCCAATTGATGAAAAAAAAATTGTAAAGATTTTTGTAGATTTCTTTTGGCGAATCGATGCTTTCATATTAAGATCATAAATTACCAGTAAAATTATTTTTCATATATTAGCAGCGAAGCTACTCTAATACTAGAGACGTACGTCAATATGTACAATATTTTACATTGTACATCGCTCGCTGTACTTCTTTCTATATTACAAACTAGCGGCTACACCCTTAGCATCTAGGGGCTCTGTATCCAAAGAGGAAGAGGATCTAGAAAAATAGCTGAAAACCATCCCAAGATTTAAATCTGAAAATGGAATATCATAAAACTATCACAGGACCTATGTAAAGCTTACTTAGATAGAGAATCCTATCGGTTCAGTAGTTATTGGGATCTTAAGCCTCAGAGAAAAAACCTTACTACTTTATATAAGAGAATGAAAAAATGTGTTAGTTGTTGCTGCGTTACTTATTGCCACAATTGTCCTTGCTTTAGTAAAACTTTAATCTTTAAAAGGATTCTCATTTGCAGAAGGAGGAGAGGCGAGTAAAGGGCTCTTAAACCATTAGTAACGGCAGAGTTCATTAGGATTTTATTTCTTAAATCATACATGAAAAACTAGACAATGAATTCGCCACTAGATTCTGGTGGGAGAGGTCAGAAAATAGCATAAAACCACAAACAAAAAAAATTATGAAGCTTCCTTGAAAGTATAAGCAATTTGAACTGGAACCATCCGAGATCAGACATAAAGAAACCTAACTACTTTATAATAAAAGCTTTTATACATATATTATGAGATAGGTATATTGCTAAAGTCATACCTACATATATAGCTATAAACTTTCTATAATCAAGCATATACCATTCAAAATTATTTAAATAACAGCCTTTGTTTTCTCAAATATTTTTTCAATGACAACTTTTTGGCTTTAACCATGACAAGCATAAAAAGTAATAACGTCCCAACGGCTAAAAAAAATTATAGAGTAGCTTCGCTACTCAAAGAGCATCTAATGACTGTTCTGTTAATGTTATACCAAAAGTTCGATCTTTAAACTTTTTTAAATTATCAAAAATATCTTTTTCTAAAAATCTATTTCATAAAAGATTGCATATTATTAGATAAAGAATGTTTTTTTTTTAATTCTTTATAAATGTTAAAATGATGTTGAAAATTTAAAGAATTATTTTAAGGATCGAACCAGGTTTCTATCTCTAGCCAACTTCTTCTTAATCCAATTATTACTTGTAGAAAACAACACACTCAACACACACACACACACTAATACCTCATACTTACCAAAACCACCCTTCCCATTTCTTATAATTCTACCCCCCTAAAATTTGTAAAGACCAGTAGCAAGTGAACAGAAATGATTATTCTGCCTGAAATTTTTGTGCTTATATCTTATCCAACAACATAAGTAGTATGGTCCTTTTGTAATTTTAGGCTATTTTATCTTCTATTATCAAATATATTTATCTCTATAATCACTAATGGTGTATATTATAATCAGCAAAACTTTTCTATAGTAATTAATATAATGTGTAGTCTTATAAAAATCCCAAGGGAGGGAGGAGACATTGGACTGTAAATTACACTGGTACCCAAGGTTTTTAACAACGTTATCTTATTTGTTGGCTTGAAACTTTAGAACTTTTATTTTGATTGATTAGTTCCAAAACTAGGATCTCTATTAATTGTAATCTACAGAAGGGGTAACCTTGTTTATCATCATTTGGGATGTATATAAAGTTATCGTCCATTGTCTTATCCCTTAAGATCCCTAATTTTACCAAAAATCAATCTTCAAATCTCTAAAAATGTGTTTTTCCATAAACCTGATGAAAAATGTTATTAATTTACTGATAAAAAGGAAGCCGGCTAAAGTTTCTTTTTAATACGATAATAATAATCTATTAATATAGAAATCATGAAAGATCGATTTTCAACGCATGAACAACCTCATGATGCATGTAGGGAGGGAGGGGACATTGGACTGTAAATTACACTGGTACCCAAAGTTTTATAACGATGGTTTCTTAATTATTGGCCAAAAACCTTTGGTGTACATTTGTTTAATTGTGAATGGTCTTTTTAACTAATAATTTTAATCTACAGAAAGGGTAATTAAGTTTGTCATCAATATTATCGTCTATTGTATTAAGCCTTTCTGCATACATTTTTCACTATCTAACCTCTTTTTAAAAACATTATTTAGTCATAAAACAAAATAAAAATATTTAAATTAGCTGAAAAAATATGCAAAGCATTTTATGTAAATTTTTATCTGAAAATCTTTTTTAATTTCGAGAGGATTATAATAATTATCAGTTTTCTATAATCTTCATATTCTCTACCCCTCCCCCACCACCTCCCCTACCCCTCACAAATAGATTTTTACTGGCGAAGCTTCTCTATAAATCACTTTGTCTGTCCGTCTGTAAGTGAGTCCATAACGCTCTTGGAGAAATTTGATTATATCTTATTTTATTTTCCTCCCACAAATCACAATGTCCGTTTGTCCATCCATAATTTTTTTATTCTTCGCTACTTATAGATGTTGTCATCTTTTTGTTAAAAGCGGTGTTTCTCCCATACTTTAAAAAAGATTCGTAAATATATATTAGGAAAAATGCGCTGCTATATAAATATTTGTTTTTTTGTATGACTATGCATATCACCTTTTTAAAACTGATATATCAAAAAATAATAAAATTCTATATTTCGTGATTCGCGCATTGTTCAAAAACTGAAAAGGGTGTACATTAAAATTAAAATCATATTTCTAAAAAAACTCCACAAAATCCTTTGTAAAGTTGATTATACCTGACATATTTTCGACAAC
This sequence comes from Acartia tonsa, assembly GCF_053477335.1. Taxonomy (NCBI): domain Eukaryota; kingdom Metazoa; phylum Arthropoda; class Copepoda; order Calanoida; family Acartiidae; genus Acartia; species Acartia tonsa. The sequence goes on along the minus strand of NC_137272.1, from coordinate 15,674,379 downwards.
TTGTGTTTTTTGTCGTTTTTGTGGCATTCAATGGCTGGTATATTATGAACAGAACTATATTTCAATGACATATAAAGTAATGGATTTATTATTATTTGGATCTTACCCCAGTTTATCATATACACTGATAAAATGATACTTGTAGCTGGCTAAAATAATTATACCCGTCCCCTTCCCTCCTAAAATGGATGAACGAACAGGCCAATAATTGATGTTTATGTTAGCAACCTAAATTGACGACAGTTTTCCCTGTCATAATATCTACGTATATTCTATATCCATTCCTACCGTATCTGTGTTGATATATTGTCAGCATAAAAGCCTAACAGGGTCGTAAAAGCTACACACGTTGTCCTATTGCTAACAAAGTACATTACTCTCTCTCTCTCCTCAGCTCCAGTCAAATATTTTCCAATCATTTTTTTCCTCTCTGTAATTTTCAGACTTAAATCTCATGACAATTAGTTCGATACTTAAAAAAGTTAAAATTGTAAACAAAGAAAAAAAGGGCTATACACAATTAATTGTCTTTAAAATTACATTGATGGGTATAATAAGAAGTTGTAAGGATTTTGAAAAATCCTGTAAATGGTAACAGAAAGCTATTTAAAAGTTTTTTTGTGTGGTTTTGGGCTATTTTTAGTTCACCCATCCCTTGAATACTAAGACCCCTAGAAACTAATCGTGAAGGTGTTTTTTTCTTAAAAACAATTAAACATAATTTCTTGTGTTTTTTTCTGTCTAAATTTTGTTAACATTTCAAAAACTCTAATTTTAAGTATCAGTCCCAAGCTCAGTGGGTAATATTGACCAAACAAAATCTGTGCATTACTGTCCAACTGAGGGGGGGGGGAGGGGTTAATAGGATGGTTTAAAATAGAATATCAGATCCCACTTTGGGGGGAGGGGTGAATCAAAAATGAAGTGGGAGGGGGGGGGGGGGAACTTCAATACTTACAAGTCTATATTTGTTTCAAAATCAACTGGAAAAAAAATTGTGGAAAAAAAGAGGTTTCATTGTGTTAAATGGAAAGAAATTAAAGAAGGGGGAAAGAGGATTTTCCATAGGTTTATCAACTTTTTTTTACATTCATTTTATGCAAATTGAGGACAGTTATGTCCAGAAGCATCAAAATTCAACTATTTAGATTAAAAAAGAAGAGTTGTCAAAACAATAATGCTTTTTTTGATGTATTGTTCAGATGTGCAAAACCAAACGGCATAGAGACAGAGTAAGACAGACAGACGAACATCCATGACTTATTAGTTAATAATTATAGAGTAGAATTTCTACTAACCAAAAAAAGTATGGAAAAACTACAAAGACAGTTAGGCAATAATTGTAACGAAAAAAAACTTTTTCCTTATATGACTTTGAAAGAAGTTTTTTATTACTTATATAAAAAAGTTAATATTTTATTAATTTTTAGTACAGCTATATACTATTTAAGCCAACTTATTTTCTTGCTTATTGATGGCTTTCAAAAAACAGATTCTTAAAATTTATCCTTTGCTTGTTATTGCTAAACAATTTATTAAATTTTAAGTATGAAATTAATATATAAAACTTATTTGTCAACGCAAAAATTCCCTTATTTTAATTTTGTATGCTCCTGCTACACATTTTAATTTATCTGACAGTCAAATTTGCCAAAGTTTTAAAAAGTTTTTTTTGATGCCTTGGTGGTGACTTGGTGATAGGGGGACAATTTCATTTACTAAGTATATTTGCGATTACTTTTATTTAATGAAATCTTCCAATTTTTAACATTTACAAAATGGCCTGCTTTATTGCATCAAGATCCATGACAGATCTATATAGGAAATAAACGTCTATAAATGAGCTCGAGTCTTCCAATGGTAAAGTGTTTAAAACTCATAGTGCTCCAATAATCCATAATAAACTCTCATTGACCAAAGCGATAAGACCTTTATTCTATTTGTTTATGGAATGAATTAAGTTTTTCACTTCATGTAGATATTTGAATTACATTGAAGTATTTAATCCTTATTTCATAAATAAAAAATATACGTTCATAACAGAGTAAATCTAAGAAAACTCTATTTTTAAAGAATTCGATTGTGGCGACACTTCCTTTGTGTTAAAATTTTAAAACAAAAATTTTAATCATATTAACCCTTTGGTGATGGTAATGTGAAAAAATATAATTGAAAAAATCTTTTTAGAATCATTTAAATTAATAAATATTTACTTCTTTCTTTTAGATAGTAATGGCGGGGGAGGAAAATTGATTTATTGAGAAATAGATAAATAGATATGTACTTATAGAAAACTAGCCAATAGCGATATAGTTATATTGAGCCAACTCTAGTAATTTATATGTATGCACCTTTTTATAATTTTGTAGCGCAACTACTCTACATTCTAGTATACAAAAGTAACAGGATGTCTGTGTGTAACTCACTAACCGCTGAACCGATATGTTTCTCCTTTACAATTATTATAGGTCCAGGGAAGGTTTATAACTTTTCTTGGGGAGGTTACCATCAACCTCCCAAGAGAAATCTCCCGTAGAGGCTTCTTATGTCCTAGCCGCTAGTCCTATTATATAAAGTAGTAAGGTATGACGGTAAAAATGTAGTAAATTAATTACAATTTAGGCAATTAATATTTCTAAAATCATCTTTGGACAAAAATTTTCAAATGTTATAACACGTATATAGCGGTTATTTACAATTTCAATCAAATTAAATAAGAACCAATTACTTTAGATTTAATTAGGCTTGTACATATCTTGTTAAAGCTACAACTGTTTTTTAAGTCGTTATCTTATTCTTAATAAAACGTTTTGAAATTCACGTTTGTTTTTTGTAACATACATTGATTTTTTTAACAAGGTAAATATATATAAATGATAATTTAATTGCCTTAATCAATGCTTTTATATCACGTTAAATTTACTTTTTTAACAAGTTATATCAAGATATAACTTATAAAAAATATGATAAATAATAAAAAAATCAAGTCCTAATTGGCCTTTAGTATTATTGTATTATTAAAAGCGAAACTTTTCTATACTTGGGGTCTTGTGTATCGGTTAGATCTTTTTGTTAATAAAGGCATGTTAGAATTGTCCAATCGATTTCAAACCTTGGAACGTCTTTAGCATGTCTTTAAACAAAATCATGTATATTATGTATTATAATCATTATAATTTGATTTTTGCTATTTTTAAAATAATTTTTTCTTCTTCTTCTGTAACTTAATTTAATTATTAAAAAGAGAGAAAATTATAAAAAATGCTAGTTATTTCAAATACTTAGAATACGATTATAATTGATAAAAGACCTTATTATAATTTATATTTTGTAGAAATACATTTATAACAGCTTTAATTATGTATAATAAATTTATGGAATTTCTGCTTTTATAAATCATAAAAATTAAAAGAATTTTTCATTGAGAAATTAGAAATGGATTATAAAGAATGGACGATAAATATACATACCCTATTATAACAAACATAAATACCCTTATTGGTTGTAAAGTTTGGACTCTGCTAGTTTGAACAAACCAATCAAGATTTGTGCCAAATTTCTAAAAGCTAACTATTGAGAGAACTTACCAGTATAGTTTTTATTCGTCCATTGTTCCTTCCTTACGTATATGGCCAGTATTTTATTAGCCCTTCCCCCTTTGTATAAGCCTAACAAATAACCAATCCTTTCACACACACACACACATGCATGCATCCATCCATTCAACCCTTTACATTGTGTAGCACCAACCAGAGCACTGGCCATTGTCCGCCATTTTGAATCTCAGCACAATTAGCGCGGGAATTTTATTACGCAAGGTTGCGTGATTTTTACACATAATATTTTATCCCACATTATGGTATGGTTGACATATATGCTTACAAACTTAGTATGATATATTTTTTTTGAAAAATTTAATAATTACCAAAAAAGGTAAATGTCTGCACTATGCTAATTTGTTGCAAAATTAGAGGTAAAATGCAAAAAGCTTGAGAAAAAAATGTGGCCCAAGTTAGAGAATGTCAAAGATAATTGAGCAAAACCTTTAAAGCTTTGTTATCCTAGCAGCAATCTACACTTTTTTTATAATCCATAGCCACCCTGTTAATCTTTGGTGCTACAGTTATATCGACAATTGCCACAATAAAAGTTTTCAGCAATGACTTCCAGTAGTGTATTGCATTATTGGTAACAATGGTCAAGTAAATATCAGACAAAAAACCTGTTCTACAGCAATTCCATGATATTTAAGTCATAACCACTGTTTTCAGTTATAAATTAATCGACATGACTTAATGAATTTGAACGTCAACTCACTGCTATCTTGTCTAACAGAATGAAAATATCCAGCAGGGCAGGCTTGTGTAAAGCTATGAGAATGCAATTTTAAAGCAAAGTAAAATTATTGGCGGCAAATGTTTTTTTTTTTTGGCGGCATACTTTCAGAAGCCACTAACATTTCTTAATATATTATACAGAGAAAAATGGAATAGAGAGCACGAAAAATGAGAGAGGGAGACAGATAGAGAGAGAAAGAGAGAAATACTTCAGAGGCTGAAATGTGGCTTCATACTTTCATATAGCCTCCTCTACAAAATTTTTATTCCTTCAAAAATTCTTTCTCCTCTCTCTCTCTCTCTCTCTCTCTCTCTCTCTCTCTCTCTCTCTCTTTCTCTCTCTCTCTCTCTCTCTCTCTCTCCCTCCCTCCCTCCCTCCCTCCCTCCCTCCCTCCCTCCCTCCCTCTATTTCTCTCTCTTTTGCCATTTCTTTTTTTCGCTGTTTCTGCTGTCTTGTAATGTCTCTTGCCTCAAGTCTCCTAACCTTTCCAAAGGAATTTTACTTAAGTTTGAAAAATTAAGTATTAAAAAACCAAAATATATTGAATTCTGTACATATTTTGTTTATTCATATAAATGATTTTTAGTGTTTAAAAAGTTATTGGTTGAAAAGTTTGAACACTACTGGTTTAGAACCAACCAACAAAATTTCTAAAAAAGTACCCAATTGCTTAGACCCTACAAATCAGATGACATGGTAACCAAACTTTGGGCACCAGTGTAATTTACAGTTCAATGCCCCCCCTTCCCTCCCAAGTTTTTACAAGTAATGCTATTTGAGACAATTTGTTGTATAAGATCCCTGGAAAGGCAACAGCAGCATTTATTCCTGGAACCAAAATGATTTGAAAACTTTGGAAAATAAATCTAATGTTTTGATTATTTTTTTGTAGCGAAGCTGCGCCTCCTGTCTGGTCTTTCATTTACACTATAGCTGTGCGTCTCGATTTAGGAAATCTAATTGTTTTTAGAAAGGGAAGTCCGGCTTTCCTAATTTAAATTTTAAGGAGGGTGTTGACACCACTCTACACCCCCTACAGCACGCTTCTCGATTTATTCCCACTAAAATAGACCAAAACTTGCCTTAACCACTTCATAACTTTCTAATTGTTGGAGAAATATTTTTTCATCCATTTTAAGATCTTAGTGGACACACAAAAAAAAAATAATCTTCATTATTTAATAAGGGGAAAAATCTCTCAAAGGTTCATTGTTGCTGCGCTTTCTTGAATAAAACCGTTCTTGTTACTCCTATAAACATAGTAAATAGTTGGATTTCATGTAAGAAACTTTTGTCTTTTAATATTTAGACTTGTTCAAATTAAGCCAGCAAAAAAATACAGGGATAGAACCAATGGAGATTTATTTATCTTTCCCAAATTTTTATTTGTGCACTTTGTCCTTTGTAACTGCTAATAATTGGGGGATTAAAGGGTTGTAGACTTTTTTATTCAACATTGCCCCCTCCCTCCCTGGTAAAAAGTCTTTGTAAGCAGGAAATAAGACTAAGAAAATTTTTAATTAAAAATTTTGGATTTTAATTCTAATTTTAATTATAAAAAATATATCAAATAAAAGTTAGGTACAACTATCTAATATATATATATTTGCCTCACAAAAACTGTGCTTTGTAAAAATAATAAACTAAAAAATCTAGAACTCTTTTTTCATTCTTTAAGTCTTTTTTTTGCATAACTTCGTTGATTGTTTTCTTTAAAAAACGTTGAAAATTGTGTTTAAAAGTGACAATGAAGAACAGTATTGTAATACACAGTAAAAAAACTGACAATTTAAATTTTTTTAGTTTTAAAATCCTTCAACAATTGCAGTTGAAACAGCATTCAAGAGTTGAATGAGCGGACGAACATACCCAAATTACAGAGTAGCTGCGCTACTAAAGATATTTCCTTAAGTATGTACTCAGGAATTCATTGTTTTGGAATGAATAAAGTATTTTATGTTCCTAGTAACGAATGCAGTTTTTTTTTAGTTCAATGACATGCGCGCTGAAAGACTTTTTTCGCATTGTCTAAAGCCAAAAGAACTAAAAATCCTTATATAAAAGTAACAGCATCTGTGTCTTTGTTGTACCGAAATGGTTCTTCTACACTGTAGCTTCTCATAGGTCCTGGGAACGGTTTTAAAGATTTTAAAAAAGGATGCTAAAAGAGAAATAGTCCCTGAAAAAAATTCCTCCTACCCGAATTTTTTTGCAACACTAGACACTTTTGGTGGTAGTGATGGCACTTTTCTGCACTTTAATAATGTAAAAATGCACTTAGTTAAAACAATTTCATATTAAAGAAAAGAATAAATATAAATGAAGCCAAAACTTGTTACCTATTTTCTGAATTTTTCTGTTAACGGGCCAAGACATTCCTTTTTGAATAACTACCCTATATTTTTATTTTCTTTACAATTTATCTAAATTTTAAATGATAGCTTTAAATTTAATAATAAGTACATTTATAGGAATTTTAGTGATAAATTTTTAAAACGACTCTTTCTTGCCCTAGAATAGAATATATATTACCCTTAATAATCATATTAAACTCAAATGCAATGAATTACCACTTTTTTGTCGACATTTCAAAGAGTGGTCAAAGCTGACATATTATCAACATTCTATAATGGACTAATATAACACTTTTCTGATAATACATTATGACTACATTGTTATGTTGATATAATCACAGCAGCTAGGTCTAACAGACAACCCATATAAATCTTATTTTCTTTAATATTCCAACATAAAAATTTGTATTATCCCTTTTCTTCTTGCCTAAACATTGAATATATATTCTTTAAGTATCTTACATGTTACCATCATAATGTAAAATCGTTACAGGAATGTAGGGAAAGGAAAATGGCAAAAAAGTTAATCAATTCAACCCCCCTATGATCTCTAGGTGTGAGATCTTTTGGTACACACGGACAGACAAACTCACAGACATCCTGTTACTTTTATAAAGGGATAATAATTTGAAGAAGATTAATTACATGCCATTGTCATATCCCCATATTCTTGATAAAAAGTGTGCATATCTTAGAACATTTTGGTAGGTTAAGTTACCCTCTATAACCTTTTATTAGGCTTGTTAAGAATAGTTGTTTTTGATTGAAAAAAGAAAAAGTATGTTCTTAATGAAAAACTTATAATACTTATAGTGAATTAATTTAAAATAATCATTCTTAAAATAGGTCAAATAACATGGAAGATAGAGTCATAGTTAAATTATTGCTGCACTATTTAAATAATATGAACTTTTTTATTAAAACTTAAAAAAAAAGAAAAACCGCCACATCAAAACAATTTTTTTCCCCCAGTAACTGTTTGTAAAGTCAGAATATTTACATAAATAACAAATTATAATTCTCCAAATCTCTGAGAGGCTCGTTTAACCTGTGCAGTACATTACCATTATGCAGTAGAAAGTTGTCGTGTAATACTTGGTGGGCCTTTAATATAAATGCAAAAATATATTTTGGCAGTAAAATATCTCATATTAATAACATGCAGTACATTAACATTATCATTTTAAAAATGTACAAAAGTTTTGATTTAGTCTTTAATTGGATTTTTTAATGAAAATATGCTTACTTTTAAAATTTTTTTTATTATTATGGCATTACTAAGAAGTTCCTTAAAAATCTATTTTAATCTTATACTGTTCTAAATTAATTTATTGGGTTTCTGTTTTTGAAAAATAATTTATATATACTTTTTGTTCTAGGTATGTTTTTGAGTCTTCTAGCTTATGTCCACAGAAATATTATTAATGCCCTTTTAGTTTTACGGTCTAAATAACTGAAAAACAAAAGATCTCATTATTTTTGTCCTTATATGATATTATTATAGATAATTATGTGTTAGATATGACATGATATTATAAAAATATTATTTCTCCATGACAGTTGTTATTATAACCTTGTTATTCTTCTAATGATACCCCAATTTATATTCCAAAACCAAAATCTAATCAGATTTGTATTAAAACATCCCCAGAATAGAAATCAGAAAATTATATTTATACATAAATCCAACACATTGAATGAAAAATATGAGAAATAAGGAAAATTTGACATTGAAATGATATTTGACAAGATTTTGTATATTCCATGTGATGTGAATGTACTCATATTTGTTCTGAAAATTTCACAAATACACACAAAAAGTTTGATATTTAGAATTTAATAAACGTTTTTTTTAGCGTTACAATTTCCAATAAGTTTTAAACTTTTAATTGAAGATATTGCCATTATACGTATTATTTCTTAACCTCTCTATAACTATCCCCTTTGCATTTAAAAATCAGAACAAAAAGAAATAGATGGAAAAGAGAGGAATAAAGTTTGAAAGAATGGCAAGCTATGGCACACAGTCAAATGCATTAGTTATATCCAAAAAAGTTTGAATTTATTTTTTGCATTTTTCATTCTAATTCCTAGTTGTATATATTTGTCCTAAAAGTCCAAATGTTTTACCAGATAACAAGGACGACTATATCCAACTAGAGTGAAACAGAAAAATGGAAAAAAAAGAACTTGTAACTGTAATACAGTAATAATATAAAAATTTCCTGACAAACTTATTCTCAAACAATTACGAATGAATATTTTAAGTCAGTTTATCTTATCTGAAACTTCTGTTAACGAGTAATTTTACGTTTTCTGAAAAACAGTAAAATCCTTATTATATAGTAGCTGTTTTCTGTTAAAAAAGTTTATCAAAGTAGCTGAGAGAAAGAGAGAGGGAAAGAGAGAGAAGAGGTATATTATAATGTGGAATATAGTTTCGTGTTTAAAGGCTTGACATGAAAAGACTAATTTTTAAAAAGTTTTCAGAAGCGAAGCTGCTCTATAACAAGAGTATATCCGTACATCCGTCTCATTATTTGAGTAAGTTAAGAAAATCTTTCTTGTTTATTGACGGATTTTAAAGATTTAAACCCATGAATTAATTGAAATTTCAACCTTTTCTGGTCTTTTTTTTAATGTTAGCTTTTTTTTGGCTGCGCTGATTATAAACATAATTGTCCTTCTTGTTACATTAAACACAAAGGGTATACATTATTTTTAAACTCTCATTTGTTTCATTTTCATTTAAAAGCAATACTTTGAAAAATTACAGCAATAACCATCATGTCCATAAGGAGCGCAGCGATAACAAGATAACAATATTTTGATGAAATAACATTATAGTATGTATCAGTAATGATTTGAAGGAAAAGTAAGAATTTTTTTGCAATATCTTGTAGTTAGGGTTCATAAATCATTAATTACAAGGTAAAACATACAGACACACCCTACCATAGTCATAGAGTATATGCGCTACTATGTATTATTATTAATCCTTTTATTGAAAGAAGAATTGCTGGACTAATTCTGATGTATCACCAAGATTATCACTTTTATTCTTTGGCAACTTGCATCAAATAACATAATTATCTTGTGCAAATTATAGAGTAGCACTGCCACGTTATAATTTGGGACTGTCTGTACGTTCTTGTGTCTGTCCATCCAATAGTATAATGATCTTAATTTTGATAATTGAAAAAATATTTAATAAATTTTATGAAAATGTCATATTAAGGGATTTATTGACGATATAGCTGCGCTATATATTGATATAATTGTCCTTGTTTTATTAAACATATGGATCTTTAATATAAAAAAAGGATAATTATCTCTACATGAAGCGTAGCAACTCTATAATACAAGATATTTAATAAGTAGGTTTTAAAAAAAAAAACACTCATATAGTATTATTAATATTTTGCCTGCTACGAATTGGTTGTAATTTTTAGGGAAGCTTTAGAAAAGTCTAAGGCTAGTTTTAGGCTATATACCTGACCTACCCCGCCCTCCCTTAGATGCTAGAGCCGCAGACTCTAGTAGATAGATAAAGAAGATGATCTGAAATGATATATATTTCTACTTTTTCACGTCCAATTATTTTTCCCCACATATTGTCACCCATCCCCCCCCCCCATGAAAAAATAATCCCCCTCCCAACCCCAAGGGGGACAGTATCCCCCCCATTACTTTCTTATCTTGGTATGGGCTCTGGATAATTATAGTAATGAAACCAATAAACGCCTCTATTTTCTGGTGTCCATTACCTACCGCATAATGTTAAATAGCCATAATTTTTAATATTTACAAAAAGACTTAATAGCAAAACAAATTGAGTGTTTTACTGTTCAAAAAGGTCTGTTTGCGCTGTTTTAATAATTCCAAATATAATAAATCAGTGGAATTAAATGCACACCCCTTATTTTCTATATTTCTAACGGGATAATAACGGATATACCATTAAAGCAAAAAAAATTGTGGAAAAGTTTTGACACTGTTACTGTGTACTACCCCTAAATTTTTAAGCTAACGAATAGCAAATAAAGTAAATAAAATAAGTAAAACAATCATATTTTCCCTAAGGCCTTATCCCTTAAAAACCTGATAATATTTCTCTACTTATTGATAAAAGATAAAGATATAAAGGGAAAAGGATTTACTATATACATATATAAAATACAATGTTATTAATGATGGCCATTAGGAATACAAGAAACTTATAACTACTAAGTAACTCCATTGTAGTCGATGTTACTTTAGATATGTTGATAAAATGACAGCCTAAAGTTCGGTGTGTGTGTGTGTTTATGTGTGTTTGTGTGTGAGTGTGTGTGTGTAAAAGGTTGGTTTTTTTGTGAATATTATTTGTTAATATGTAATAGGGTGAACAATTAAGCAAATAACATGTAGAAAACCTGTAGGGTTATGACAATGAAAAAAAAAAAATTTTCCCAAAACACTTTGGATACTCTTTGAATATAAGGTGGGGAAATATAAGGGGGAAAATAGGGCCGTAGAACAAATTCAAATTAAGGAAAAAAGGTAAAAATAGGAGAAGAGATAGATAGAAAGATAGATAGATAGATAGATAGATAGATAGATAGGAAGATAGATAGAAAGAAATAGTGTGAAAATAGGAAGCGTAATGCATTAGAACAAGACTAAAATGAATTAAAAACCAAAGTTTTCTATAAAAGTAGTATAATAATTAATTTCTCTTTGGAGGGTGATGATATCATTCCCCAAAATATTTCTAAACCTTTCCATTACCTATAAAAAGCTACAATGTAAAGAAGAATCATATCGGTTCAACGGCTAGAAAGATCATTCTGTACACACAGACAGACAGCCTCACAGCCATCCTGTTACTTTTGTAGGACATTTTGCGCAATTTTAAATGATCAACTTTAACAAAAAATCTTTGGGAGACAAAGATTTAAATGCCATTAAGTAGTCCAAACTAAAATCATTTTTCAGTAATTCTATCCCTCCCATGTTAACTTACTTCACTAATGTATGTTTGCAAGGTGTTTTAACCTTTAAGCCAAATTTTATAACAAATATTTAAACATTTCCTGGATCTATGAGAAGCTACATTGTAAAGGAGAACCATAATGGTTCAGCGGTTAGCGAGATCATTGAATACAGACAGAGAGGAATGCCTTGGTCCTTAATAAGAACTTAACCCTATAGAATGCCAAATAATACTTAAAGAGAAAAACCCTACAATAAAAAAAATTGCTATAATAAAATATTTTTTGTAATGTATGCACGTCTAGTTTCTAGTACTTAGACAGGAAGAAATATTTTTCTACTTATGGTGTTTCTAGATTATCACAAAAAAAAGATTTGCTTAATAATGTTTCTTAAAGCCAACGATTTAGAGAACGTGATAGTAACACTTTGGATAAGACTAGAATTTACAGTCCAATGTCCCCTCCCTTCCTGCCTTTTACCACAATGTTGAGTTTTTATCTCAAATATAAATATGTTCGGCCAGGAAGGTTTTAAAATGGAGACTTCAAAAAAGGTTATTGAACAAAATTATAAATTTCCTTTTAAGATAAACAATAAAACAAATGATCATAATCATTATTATATGAAAAATAAAATTTCTTCAGATGCTATATCCTTCTTTAACTTTTCTATTATCCTTTAAAAAAATCTTTTTAAAATAACTAAAAAATCTTCCAATTTTCTGAAACCTCCGTGTACATTTTTGCCCAAAAAGTATTTAGTAATATAAATCTTCACTTAAGAAATCGTAAGATTAATTATTTTGAAAATGACCCGTAAGTCTTGGAAAAAACGGACAGTTGTAATGTAGACAAGGGCAAGGGTTTCCAAAGGCAGATGAGCTAAAACTAAAAAATGAAATAAATCCATAAAGTGAATCTTTTAAATCAAACAAATAAACTCGAACATGAATTTGTAGAGAGTCATAACTTAATAAGCAGAATATTAATTTAAAGGTTTAAACCAAATTGTGTATGAAAATTTTTTGCAAAATTGCGTAGATAAAGTATTCTAATTAAGGACATACTTGTTGGATGTACCTTGTTGTCCTAGGAATCATTATTCTAAAAATCAAATTAATAGGATAATTACATATTACAAAAATTGTTGTCAAAAAGTTAAAAATCAGCATTTTTCAAATTAACGTACAGACCTACGATGAATTATAGAATAGCTACGCTTCTAATAAGTCTTTAGTAAGTGTAAAAAGTAAGAGGTTATGGGGGGGGGGGGGAGAGAGGATGAAAGGCCAAACTAATGGATGGTGGGAGAGAAAAAAAGTTATTTGTAATGATTGTCAAATACTTTACTCAGAACTTTTTAGGATTGGGAAAATTAATATTAAAAAAGAAGCAGCTTATAGTGCCTTACAAAAAATTAATTCTTACAATACAAATAAATGACCAATGGTAAAATGCATTTTGGCATGGCCTATCAATGGTCATTTGTATTGGATGACGTCATTTTTTGTTAGGCACTATAAGCTGCTTCTTTTGTAATATGTTATTTCTGCGCTACTTTAGGACATAAAGTCTTTATTTTTCATAATGTTTATTCCTTTGAAAAAGCTAGGTAAAGGGAAAAAAGTTTTTACTTAGCTTAATATCATTAAACATACATTATGACCCTTTAAGATATACTATCGGTTACGCCCTTAGCCTTTAGGTTAGGGCTAGAAAAGCATAAAACAGCCATAAACAATATGAAGATTAACCTAAAAAAGTAACCTAAAACCACTCTATATAAAGAAACAAAGATTGTTAAAAAATGTAAAAACAAATAAATATTTCGAGGGAAGATTAACTTTGCGTTCATTGTCCTATCTCTGTTTCATAATAATTCTTAACCTTTCTTAATGCTTATTAAGAAAATGTAATTTAGCATTAAATGATATAAATATAAAACAAGGGGCTTTAACATCCATTGAATGCGTAGCTTATACAACTAAGAAGTTCACTTCAGGGATAAGAAAATAGACATAAATTGATAAGAATCACTGAAGATGTTCATTAATTCTGTAGATTAAAATTATCGGTCGAAAAGTTTGGACACTGCTACTTTAAAACGAACAACTCAAATTTGATAAAAGTACCCAAAAATATTTTAGCCAACAATTAGATATCGTTGCTATTAAACTTTGTATACCAGTGTAATTTACAGTCAAATGTCCCAACATTTTTGAAGGAACCTACAGACAAACAAACATTGCTTGTAGAGTAGCCCTCCTCCCAAATAAAACTAAATATCTATCTATCCAAACATTGATTATATCACCCTTGAGACACATTAATGAGTTAAGAAATATACTGATAATAGTTAATGGGGGTTAAGGGGGGGGGGGCATTGGGGTGGGGAATACAATTATTTTTCATATTTTTATGAACTGATGGAGTTTCCGTTTTTAGAAAGCTTATCGTAATGTCTTAGAATGGTTTTAGGCTATTTTTTTGCCCCCTTTTCTATTTAAAGATGAAAACGTTTTTTTTATATTTTTACTGAATGATTTTTCTTATATTTCTTATTAAATGGCATATTTAAGGTCAATTAGACTTAAGAATAGCTTTTGACGTTTATTAGAGGCGCTTCTTCTATAAACATAACTTAATAACTCATTAACATTATCAATTTTGACTTTATAACAATTTATTGTTCTTTTTTTCTCTAAAAATATTATACGTTGAAGCAGACAAGGACACAAAAAAAAATAGTCTAAAACTATATGGGATTATATTGTGTTGATTTCAGGCGTTTTTATGCGCCTTTTCCACTTCAATTACAGCCTCAAGTTTTAAAGTAATAACACGATTCTTTTCTGTTTCAGAACTCCATCCGTCACAACCTGTCGTTGCACAACAAGTTTGTGCGGGTGCAGAACGAGGGAACGGGTAAGTCCAGCTGGTGGATCATCAACCCCGACGCAAAGACTGGCGGCAAATCCTCGCGCAGACGCGCTTCTAACACAGAACCAGGTGATTGATTGATTGATTTTTATAAAATGGCCGCCATTTTGTTTTTTCCCGTATTTTTTAAAAAAATGCTCTACTCTACAATTCCATCGACGGGTCTGAACGTCAGTTTGTCATTTTATTGTACCTTTAATATAAAATAGTAAGATTTTTTTATCAAAAGGTAAAGATTTTGGAAATTATTGGTATGAGGCGTATTCAGGGAAGCTTCTTAAATTTCTATGGGTGGTTTAAGGCTATTTTCCCCGCCCTCTCCTAGAGTCGAGGGGCGAGGCAACTATTGTTGAAATTAAAAGGAAAAATGGGAAGTAACTGATTGCATTTTTGTTTGCTAGTTTAAATTTAAAATTCAACAGAATACAAAGAAAAACTACAGGAAATTAGGAACTGTGCATTCAGCGAGAAAAAAACATTATTTTAAATTTAATTTAATTACCGTCAAGTTTATAATAACTTATTTAACAGCTGCATTGCTATAAGTAATTTTTAATCGATACCAAATTATTTTCAATTGACTTATTCCTGACAGAAAAAGTTCAGAATTTTGATTTTTATTGTCAGGCTATTTATTCCTATATAAAAATGCTTTAGAGTACAAAAAAGTTGTATTCTTAAAGTATCGCAGATGAATTATTTTTTGAAATAAATGTTTGTTTGTCAATAATTGAAAATTCCCTTCTTATTTTTGTGTAAATTCTAGTTGACTTTTTTTTAGCAATTTTCTGTCAAATTTCCAATGAAAAATTCTTTATTTTACTCTCTCTCTCTTTCTTTTTACCTATCTATCTGTCTATCTTTCTCCTTTTCTCTCTCCCTCTCTATTTATTTATGTATCTATCTAACTACTATTATTGGTTTTCTAATATTTTGTTAACTTCCTAAAAAGCAATGCCCTCTCCCCTAGTTATTTTTTATCCAAGGTGGGGCAATTTTTAGCATTTAATTTAAAATAAACAAATAAAAATTTATGTTTAATTGTAGCACAGCGAAAAATTTTAGTTTAAGATAGAACAGTAAATTGTAATACAGTAACCATTAAAATTATATATAATCAGTAGTTATAAGTTTAAGGGAAACCATATCGGTTCAGTGGTAAACGAGATCTTTAGCTACAGACAGACATGTTACTTTTATATAATGATTGCCCCGCTATTTTCCCTTTGTTGAATTGTCTTACGAAAATCTTAATCTACAGACAGACACACAGATAGACATCCTGTTATTTTTATGCTATAAATTGGCACGCCCCTGTCCCTGTGTTGAATTGTCTGCATGCTAGTCTCAAAAATCTACAGGCCGTGCCTTCACTTCCGTACAGGCTTCACAAAAGAAAATCGTCAGAGCCGCCATATTATTACAATGCACTTGATTCACTCTCCCAATTATGATAAACCAAATTACCCCTTCCATAGGTTATTTGTTAAAAAGTTGAGATATTTCTTGTTTTAAACCAACTAATTATAATTTAATAAAAGTACCCAAAGTTTTTAGGCCAACGATGGTTATAAAACTTTGGGTGCTAGTGAAATTTAAAGTCCAATGTTCCTTACTTCCCTATCTTTTTGTCTTTTACTACGGAAGCCAAGGCACACCACCATTCTACAGTTCTGCAAAATAAATCATTTTTATTTCAAATTTTGTTTTCATTTCTTTGATATAATTTCTGTCAAAAATAAAGACTTTATCGATATGTTGTTTTTTTTCTGTTTGGCTGGTATAGTAGAACTAGACAGTCACCTTTTAACTCCTTTTTATTTACTTTTTTCTTATGTAAGCTTAATAGATTTATTGACTACCAGGGGCTTCGCCTTTAACAGATAGGTATACCTAATATTTGTAACCTAAAGAACAATTCCAAATATTTTTACATGAAATGTTTCTATCAATTATCCATAACTTTGTTTTGTTTTCTTCTAAATCTCAGGGATCTAGGGGATAAGACAAGAAATCAATACCCCCCCCCCCTCCCCCAATAATACTTTATATTCTACGTATTATTTTGGGGAAGAAATGGGGGTGTAGATCTAATTTAACTACCATTATCCCCTCCCTCCCGCCCTGTACATTAGCTCTGCAGTTTTATACATATACAAGTGTGTTCAATTTATGCAAAAGTTATTTCTTTTTTTTTAAATACAGTTATTTCCATAAGTGGCACAGAAAAACATTACTTCAATTTAGTTTTATAATACAAGTAAAACCATTTTCTCTTGGCATTTCTCTTGGGAGGGTAGAAGTTAACTGCCCTTTAAATAGCTATATACCTTCCATGACCTACAAGAAGCTTTATTATAAAGGAGAACCATATCGGTCCAGTGCAGCGGTTAGTAATATCCTTTAGTACACACAGATAAACATTTTGTTACTGTAATTGAATGAAAGATTAATTTATCATCCATTGTCCTATACCAATGCAGGGAGGGAGGGGACATTGTGCTGTTTATTAGAATAGTCCCCAAAGTTTTATAATAATGTTTTCTTATTCGTTAGTTGAACAACTTTGGAGACCAAAGATAATTTTAATTGATTGGATCATTAATTTGAGTGTTCAAACGTTGCAACTGCTAATTAAAATCTACAGAAGGATAATTTTGTGTACCATAATTGGGGATGTACATCAGTTTATCGGCCATTGTCTTATCCCTTTACACCCCTGATAAAAATGACAGAAAAGTTGAGTGAAAAACCCTAGAAAATGTATGATAAATGAAACATTGTTTGTTTGTTGTTGTCTCTAGCTCTACAACAGAATATAATTTGATCAAAGAGAGTGACATCTCTTCTGTTTGACAGGAAAGCATCACTAGGTTAAGAGAGGGGGTAGTGTTTAAATTACCTACTAAAAATAGCTTAAAACCATCGTATAACCAGCAAATATATTTTCTGCAAATAAGAACGCATCCGGTTTAGCAGTTACCGAAATCTTAAGGTTCAGACTATCACACAGACATTGCACTACTATCTACATTCTTATATAACCACAATTTTTTCTTTAAATTTTCATCTATTTTATATGATTTTCATCCCCATCCCCAAATTTGATATATTTTAAGTTTTGGGTCAACGTAGTAGATGGAATTTTTAGTAGCAATATTGTCTTAAAATATTATTTTCCAGTCTTATGTAATGAAAAAAAAGCAAATTATTTTTAGGTAAAGATTATTAATATTAAAAATTTATAGAACAAAAACAAACAAGGAATACTTTATTCTTTCTAGGGAAGCTAACTTTTTAAATTATTAACTTTGTTTTTATTTCAGGCAAAGGCTACGACAACAAGCGACGTGGCAGATCCAAGAAAAGTCTGGACATCCTGCGGGGCGGAGCGGACACTACACCCTCCCCTGGCATGGACGGTTTCCCGCCCGACGGCATGCACCCAGGATTCCCCTTCCACCACGACATCCGGTTACGCCCGCCTGGCGTACCCGACTTCGGCGGAAGAATGTCTCCCGGCGGAGTGCCCGGTGGCATGCCTGAGTTCTATCAGGACGGTGGTTGGCAGACGGCTGAATATATGTCGGGCTACGGCGGCCACATTCCGCCGCCAGAATTTAGACCTGACGGATTTTGCGGCGGCAGCGAACAAGAACGTGCCATGGTGCTGGAACGCATGGGCGGCATCCCAACGGCTGCTCAAATGGCTGCGGCTGCGGCCGCGGCTGCCCAACAGCAACGCCAACAAAATGGTTTCTACCGCGGAGGAGCTTCTGGCGGTGGATTTGGCGGACAGGACGGCTATCCGCACTCGCCCATAATTCCTCATGAATTTGCAAACACAGCAGGCACCCTCTCCCCCAACCCACACAACAGCTTCCCCTCTCCTGACCACCACGCAGGTCCACACCAACAGCACGGTGGCAGCAGTCAACGCGAGGCTATGATGTCACCGGCTGACCACCAAAACGGCGGGTTCTTCAATGTTGCTGCGGCCACCGGTGGAATGCCCGCCCCTGACTCACCGGCCCCCGGCAGTTCATCCAGCTCATCTGGGTCCATTCTGGAGCGGGCGCTAGCCAAACAGGAGCCGCCCTCACCCCACATGCCCGGAAGCACTCCAGTACCGCAGCCAACTGGTGGCATGTCCTCCACCCCGCCAACAAGCATGGCTGGCAGTGTCCCAACCTCTCAATCAAGTGATGATTGGTCAGCAGCTAATGCTGCAGCGGCTGCTGCAGCTGCTGCCGGCCAAGGTGGACAACACCCGGTGTTCTCAGATGTCAATGTTGATGAGTACATAAAACAGCATGATTTTGCGTCGGCAGCCGCGGCCAACGGCATGGAAGGTATGGTTGAGTATCATGGCTATGCAGCGGCCGCCGCTGCTGCTCACCACCACCAGCATCATCATCACCACGTGCAGGCGGCAGTGGGGCAGCCTGGCGGTCACGGAGTGAATCCTCAGCATGCGGCAGAACAATATCACCACCAACAGTATGCGCACCACACTGCTGTGTCTGTGGGTCCTCCATGGGTCAGATAATTAATAAAATGATTATCCAACTAGCCTAGTTAAAAGCTGTGTACATAGAAAATACAAATTTTTGGCGCCATTTTTGGTCCATGCTGGTGAATGTTTTGAAAGCAAAGACGACTTTTATATGTGAGCAAAGACGACTTTCATGTGGTTCTGAAATAAAAAAACGCGGCAAGGAAAAATCTCGCTGCTAAGCTCTCTGTTGTGTAAATATATGTTGTTGTAATGGTACCTTCGGTGTAAAACTTGTAGGTATACCTATCATCTAGGTATATCTATCTTGTAGAACTTATTTATATCTATCCTTGCAGTGTGTTCTATGGGCATTAGTATTAGTAATTAGTAGCAAATTATTTTAAATTTGTTGTACTGTAGTTATGATTAGAGAAACTATTATTATATAAAGACAAATATGATTTATAAATTATAATAAAAAAGTGATTTTGTTATCATTTTACAAACAAAAAAGTTAATTCTGACTTATAGTATATGTATACTAAAACCACAAAAATTTAGACTGAAATACAGTGAATAAAAAAATATGTAATTTCATGCCTAGAAAAGTAAAGGCATGTATATGTAAGAAATACAACCAGTTACAAGAAAACCATGTTAATGTACAGTTATTAGCCAGTTTTTAGTTTTAATTAATTATCTATCAATAAAAATAGTCCATTGTTTTTATCCAATATGTATTTCAATTATAGCTTATCTTATAAATTCATTATATTTATAATTGGTAAGGTTTTTGACAATTAAAATGCCAAAGAGTTGGTTTTTATGTATCCTTTTCAAAAATTAAATAAGAATTTCAAACTACATTTTTATTTCAAAGTATCTTTGAAAAACCTAGTTTAAAAAAATTTCATTAAAAGAAATCTAAAAAATGTGCCATACAAAAATTTATTTTAAGACATTCTCTAAAAAAAACTATTTACAAAATGCCAAAATGTTTCAATATGAATATTTTTAAATAAATGTTTAATAAAATTATTATTCAAAAGTATGAAAAAGTATTTAAACTGTTTGTAAAAAAAACTGTTTAATTTTTTTGGCATTCTTTGAGTTTTATGATCAGTTACTTCTTCCATTTCTTTCTTTCATATTTTTTTCTTCATATAATTTGTTTGGAGCAGCTTTTTACAGCATTAAATGTTTTTTTGTTCTATAGTATAATACACATTTTTTAGCAATCTATTTAAGTTTTAAGCTTTGCTGTAAAATAGCTAAACCTTTTATTTTACTGTGATATTTGTATGTAGAAAGTAAAAAAAAATGCTTCTTTTCTTTATAATTTTTTTTAACTCGAAAGATTAGGTTAATTAAAAGCATAATTTAGTATTAAAAAAGAACATATCAGTGTTTTAAAATTGCTTATTTTGGTTCAGTTTACATTTTTTGTTTAAAATGCAGATTTTTTTTACAGAAAATGTGTGAAAAAAATTTGAATATTCCACATGCTGTACAAGAAAATTTTAATCAAATTATGAATTGAAATGATGTAAATTAACCTCAGAGGTTGAATTTATAATTAACTTTGAAACTTTTTAATAAAATTTCAAGTGAATTTTAAATGTGAAAAAAAAACTTATTCTCAGTTTTTAGTTCAGATTACATAAAACTTAGGAAAAAATCTGAAAAGTGACATTTTTTATCCAAAAAATAGCATAGAAATATGCTCTAGTATAAAGTATTTAAGCTAGCTATCTAGTAGCTTAAATCATAAACTATTGTTATCTATTAATATAGTTAAGTTGGTATATAAAAATTATAAAAATGTGTATGTTTTGAAATTTGTTTCTTTTTACAAAAAAAAAAGAAATTTGAGTATTGAATAAAAATTGTTTTATTGATAGAATTCTCAGTGTTTAATAAAAATTGTCAGAATGTAATTTTTTGTTTTCTTCATTTGGCGAAGCGAAGCTACTCTATAAGTCTGTTGTTTATGTCATCTGTCTGACATAGCATTATGGACCAGGGATAGGTCAATAGTCGTTTATATGTTATACAAGACACCATAAATTACGATAAACATAATTACCCCTTTTGTACATAATTTTTTGGGGGGAAATTATATGGTCACTGCTAGTTGGTATCAACCAATCTTTATTTAACTAAAGTCCCCAAAGTTAAGAGGAAATCTTCTTGGGGGCCAGTGTAATGTCTCCTCCCTCCCTGAGTATAATGAAATTTCGATCTTGAAATTTCCCCGACAGCAAGCGAAAATTTTGTGAGATTAAAAAAACCTTTCATTGGGGATGTTGTTAGGTAAGCTTGAAAATTTCAAAAAATACCCAATAGTTAATCCTATTATATAAAGTACTAAGCGTATTTTTCTGTCCCGAAGGATCTCGCTAACCGGTGAACCGATATTGTTCTCCTTTACAGTAAAGCTTCTTATAGGTCATGGGAAGGTTTTAAACTATTTTTGGGAAGGGTGTCTTTAACCCCCTCCACAAAAAAATTTTTTTTACTCTTTTAAAACTCAAAATTAAAATGGGATGAGGTCAACTTTTCCCCCTCCTACCTTAAGTGCCCCTAGAGGCTTCTAGGGGGCGTAGCCGCTAGTTAATAGATAATTTAGTGTAAGTTTGACTTTAGTTTGACGTTTGACAACTATACAGTCTATACTACCCTCTGCAATTTGAAGCAGAAATTGGTTTTGTCTCAACTGACCAAGCTAAATTAGCTTGATTCACTTTACTAAAAGACAAAATGAATTGAAAATAATTGCTAAAATCGAAATATATCTTCATGTTTAAGAATAGTGTATTTTTTAAAAATAGGTTGAAAAACATACTAACTTTTAATTTTTCGTGTTTATTTAGAAAAAGATCTCGAAAACGGCTGAACAGAACGTGTTCTGTTTTCTAGGAAAGCATATTATTGGTCCTTTAAAGACCGTATAAACTTTTTTTCTCTCTCTCTTTCTCACGCTCGCTTTCTCTCTCTCTCTTTTTTTCTTTCTTTCTATGTCTCTCTGTCTCTCTCTTTCCCCCCTCCCCCCCCCCCTCTCTCTCTCTCTCTCTCTCTCTCTCTTTCTCTCTCTTTCTCTCTCTCTCTCTCTCTTTCTCTCTCTCTCTCTCTCTCTCTCTCTCTCTCTCTCTCTCTCTCTCTCTCTCTCTCTCTCTCTCTCTCTCTCCCTCTCACTTTGTTTCTCTTTCTTTCTCTCCCTTAATCTATTTAACACATAAACACGTTTGTAGAAGAAATAATGAAAAATGTGTTTTAATTTATGTCCCAATAGCCTGCCATTTACCCGTAATAATCAAGGAAAAAATGAAAAATTGTATTAACTTCAAATAAAAATATTAAAAACAATCACGAAACCTGATAAGCTAAATTGAATTATAATGACATACGGACATGCACTGCACACCTTAGTTATAAAGTATCTGCGGAACTAATCTTTGAAATTTTAATAATAAATATATAAGTATAGATGTATATTCCAGACGACTACCTCACCCAAATAGCAAGGACCCTTTAGCTGTAGACGAAAATAAATTTCATCAAAACCTGCTTTTTAAATTAGCTTTTGCGTGTAATTTTCATTTTTTTGGGTTAGTTTTTCACTTAAGAGATTTTTAAAAGGGGTTTCAAAGACCTAATACAAAATCGAGACAGGGTCCTTGCCTCGTAGAAAAAATTACATATAGCTCTTGTCCCCTCTATTCTTTTAATTTAATGTTACACTATACAATATATACATATTCAAATTTAGGCTAAAAGCATTTTCACATAAAGTTATTATGTTAAGAGACATTTATAAAGTTAAATTCAACTAATTTAAATGTACATACTTTATAAAATATCAAGTCACTATAACTTGCAAGGGAAACTTTACTTGTTTAAAATCATATTATTGTACAAAATATATAAATAGCTGAAAATTTGAGATTTATATGACTTATGCATATTCAGTCTTTATACAGTTTTGTCCAACTGTAGGTCGGCCATGCTTAAAAAGTCATAAACCTTATTTTTTTAAGTTTCGTCTTTTTTTGAGTTTTCGCATAATCTTTCTTGAAGATGATTAAAGTCCCTCCACAGATTATGACGTCATACGATAAAATGGCCAATGAGAGGCCAGTATACAATACACTGTAATTGACCAATGGTAAAATTTATGCTGGCCTCTCATTGGTTATTCTATCGTATGACGTCATAATCTGTAGAGGGACTTAATCATCTTTATCTTTCTTCAATATTTGACAACTGAATATCTGCTCTATAACTCACTTTGTCCGTTTGTCCATTCCAATTTTTTGAGCTTCGCTTCGAACCTAGTAAAAGTGGCTGACTCAGATTATGACGTCAAAAAAATTAACCAACGAGAGGCCACTATACATTGTATTTGACCAATGCAAATGGTAAAATTTATTGTTGCCTCTCATTGGTTAATCTTTTTTTTTTGACGTCATAATCTGAGTCAGACACTTTTACTAGGTTCCTTCGCTTCTTATAGATGATCCAGCCATCCTTGTTTAACTATGATAGGTTCGGGGTAATCGATACATTATTACAAGGATGTTGCACCAGATTTTCATGTACTCTGATGTACATGCTCGCAGCTGTCTAAAATAACGAAACCCTCCATTTTCCCCCTCCCTCCCTCCCTCCTACTGGATGCACGAACTGTACAATAAATGAGGTCACCCTTATGGAGGCCAAAAATTCATTGCATCAGAACTATGGCTTCAAGGTGCTTTCAGGAAAGGCCTTGAGAAGTAGAATCAGGGACTTTTGTCAGTTTTGAAATATCTCGTTCCTAGCCTGAGAAATATGACTAAAAAACACCATTTTTTAGGGTATATTGGGAATTGTCTAATTTGAAGAGGTTTTTTTCAAAATTTTCTCAGGCTAAGAACAAGATCTTTTAAAACTGACAAAAGTTTTATGCTGTCAATATATCCACGTATATCCTATATCCATTGTCGGGGTGAAGAAAAATAGGACCAATAAGACTTAATGCGATTGTCTGTGTAGGTTTTGCAGGGATATTAAGGGATAAGACAATGGAGGTAAATTGATATATATTCCCAACTATTGCAAAACAATATTACTCCCTCTGAAGATTGACATTATTGGTACCCAAAGTTTTAAGACTAACGAACAAGATAACGTGGATATAAAACTTTGGGTACCAGTGTAATTTATAGTGTAATATAAACTTACTCCCTGGAGTTTCGAGAGCTAGAAATTGGGTGTCCAATACGTTCCGCAAAAAGTGTAAAATACGACTAAAAAAGTAATGTCCATTCTATATCTGCCACGACCACTTTTTGTTGAAGCCATATAGTAATAGATATATTATTACTTGGATGTTGCACCAGATTTTCATGTAAACTAATAAAGTGATGCTCGCAGCTGGCTAAAATAATTCAACCAATATCCTCCCTTCCTACTTGATGAATAAAATTTTCGGGTTGGGGGGGGGGGGTGCTTTCCTACCACACCCCACAGTTATGAAGTATCATATATTTGGAGACAAGATATTTTTGCGAAAATGATGGAATTCCTGAAAATTACAAGAAGCGCCAATTACCCACTCTGTACTTCTTTCCAGGGAAAACGGATTTTTTAAAAATAAAAAGATACTATTTATAGCCTGTTTTGTCATGCTTGAATATAAAACGGTTTTTCTGCTTTTTAACGGCAGTAATTAATTATCTTCAAACACTATTCCAAAATTTTTCTTTACAAGGACGTCCTAGCTTTTTATTCATTTTGTTTTTTGTAAGTGGGGGGGGGGGGGGGGATAAAATACATGAAAATATTTTGATCTAAAAATAAAACTTACAAGAAGCATATTATCAAAGTAGCGTTATTTCTATAAATTGAATATCAAAAATGTTATGAGCTACTTCTGAAATATATTCTCTGTTTAAAATGATTAATAAAACTGAAAACAAAAAGATTTTTTTTTTGTAAATTAGATACATGTCCCTTTCGTGACAAGGCCTCTTATGGGGCCTTTTGTCGTATTTTCATAGTACCTTTTGATAGGTTAGGGTAGGTTAGGTGATTGTCCCACAGGGTTAGGCAATTGGCCCCGCAGTGTTAGAGCCCCCCGCTAGAACTAGGAGAAAAGCTACTGTAAAAATACGAGGAAACGCCCCTTAAGAGGCGTTGTCACGAAAGGGACATGTATCCATTTTTCGTGGGATTAACCCTGTAAAAGTAAGTGGTACATAACAAGATACAGTGGCCAAAGAATTTAGACAAGGATGACAACATACATAAGTATCTAAGCACAAAAAATCTTGGAACGGACAACCGGACACAGTGAGCCATAACAAAGAAAAGAAATAGGGAGGATTTGCAAAAACTCAAAGAAAAACAAAAAAAAACTAAAAAATAAGGTTTATGGCTAGGGACAAAACAATGTATAGACAAGAATTTGTAATATATTCATGAACTAGCGACTAAGCCTCTAGAGGCCAGTGGCACCGCCCAGCAGCACTTTATTTTTTTTTGTATTTTTTCTAGGGGGCGATTTCTCTTGGGATGGTGGTATCCTCTCCCAAAATTAGTTATAAACCTTTACATTGTAAAGGAGAACCATATCTATTCAGTGGTTAACTGAACAAACAGACGCATACAGATCCTGTTACTTTTATATAAGTATATTTTTTTTATGATTTTGTTATGATATGTCATATTTTGTTATCTGCTTAGTAACAAAGTTACTCTATAATTTGGAATGTTTTTCTGGCTGTTAGAAACTGTATGGGAGGAACAAGAATTTCTCTCGGCTGAAATTCAATTTAGATGGCTAAAATGTTTGGTTTAATAGATTTCTCATACCAGTAAACAATTTTCTTGGTCCGTCGGCCAGTCGTTCATGTTTAATAGACAAATAAATATCTTATTTGAAATTTTTTGTGATTTTCTAAATTAATCTTTTATGACCACTGACCATCTGCTCTACAAATAACTTTTCCCGAACATTTTTTTTTGCTCTTCTACTTATGGATGTTGTCATCCTTGTTTCTTCATCCTTATATAATTAAACTCTTCCTCTTCTAGTGCCCCTAGAGGCCTCTAGGAGCTTAACCGCTAGTAGTACATAAATTGTCTCAAATAATGGCGAAGAAATACTAATCTATAAAATGGCCCTGAGAGTAAAACTTGGCCACTTGCAAAGGTAAAGATAAATATCCCTTGGTATATAATTTAATCACGGTAACGAGAGAGATATTGAGAGTTTGGGTGTGTGTGTGTAATTCGGTGTGTGTGTAGGTTGGTGTGTATATGTGTGTGAGTATGTCAGAGCTAAAAGAATCTTAAAAGAATATACTGCGTCATAACAAAAGAAGTTAAAAGAATGCAAGCCCCTACTATTCAATGAAGCAGCTTATAGTGTCTCAAAAAAGGGCGTAACGTTATACTCCCTTCTTATATGACGTCAATCGGGAAAGTTCGGCCAAGTGTTGTAACATTTGTCCACTTTTTTGAGACGTTATAAACTGCTTCCTATTAATTCAAATATGCTCAAGCCAATATGATAAATACAGCCCCAAAGCGCTAACAAATCAGTTATTTAGGGATCTAAAGGGATAAGACAATGGCTGAAAAATTGATTTACATTCCCAATAATGAAACACAAAATCCCCTCTTTTGTAGATTACTATAATTGGTTGAAACGTTTAGACACACAACTTTAATCAACCAATCAAAATTCCCCAAAGCTATTGAGCCAATGTAACGAATAAGAAATCGTTATTATAAACTTTCGAGAGAGAGAGGGGGGGGCAGTTATAGCAGAAATATCATCCTTTGATTGCACGATCTTTATATGGAAGTCCTAAAAGTTTCAAAATGGCCAATAAAATGCCCTACTTTGGTTCAATTACTATCAGACTCCTGATATAGCAGCAGTAGAAACCATTTTTATGTCAAATATCTAGAATAATATCCTATATACTTTTAAATTTTTCTTTGTAAAATAAACTAGCCTCTAGAGGCTTTGCCCCAAGAGGTATAATTACATCTTTTTTTACCTGGAGATGCCCCCACTCCACCATTATTTTAAATATTTTTTTTTAAATGGTGGGGGGATTTTTTTTTTTTTTTTTGGGGGGGGGGGGGATCCCACCTCCCAAGAAAATAGCCTAAAACCAACACAGGACCAGTAGGTAAATTCCCTGAAGAGTATAATCCGATCGGTTCAGTGATTACCGAGATCTTAAGGGACAGACGTACAGACGGACAGACAGACGGACGGATAGACATCATTCTACTTTGTATTATAGATAGATATGTGTAAGGAAATAACTTTTCAGTGTATTGTAATATATGCACATATTTAGATCCACTAAAATGTATTGCGTTTTTATTTAAAACTGATTGTGTTCTCCCTTTTAGGGAAGCTTTACAAAGATTCTATTAGTATATTATTTTATTTCCAAATTAAAGCGTTTAGACGGTTTTAGGCTATTTTTCTGTCCCCTTGCCCATAAAGCTCATAGATGCTAGGGGCGAAATTGGTAGTTCGAACTAATTGAATACTTCATTTGTGAAGCTTTATATAGGTTCTGGGGTGGTTTTAGGCTATTTTTGCTTTTCCTACAATTCGAATAATAAACTCCTATATTCTAGAGGCGCATTCGCTAGTCCTCTATGAATTAGATTTCTATAACTGTATCTTGTAAATTCAAATCATGGAATGGTTTTAGGCTTTTTTTCTGTCCTATTTCTTACCCTTTTAATAGAGCCTTCATTAAAATAATAAGTTCTAAAATAGTCAATTTGTACTATGTCAATCCCCATTGCTCGTATGTAATTTTGGAAAATACAAATTAGACGAGGTATAATATATAGAATATAGATACTAGCGGCTACGCCCCCTAGAAGCCTCTAGGGACACATAAGGTAGTAGGGGGAAAAGTCGACCTCATCCTATTTTAAATTTGAGTTTCGAAAGAGTAAAAAAAAAATTTGGGGGGAGGGGTTTGAAGACATCCTCCCCAAAAATAGTATAAAACCTTCCAAGGACCTATAAGAAGCTTCACTGTAAAGGACAACAATATCGGTTCAGCGGGTAGCGAGATCCTTCGGGACAGACAAAAAACGCTTACTACTTTATATAATAGGATATATTATGCAAACATCCACAATGATGATAAACAAAATTACCCTTTCTATAGATTCAAAACTCAACAAAAGTACCCAAAGTTTTTGATCAAACGAATAAGAAAATATGGTTATAAAACTTTGGGTACCAGTGTAATTTACAGTCCAATGTCTCATCCCTCCCAGCCATTGCTTGTATGTAAATTTTGTAAATTCAAATTAGACTAGGGAATTATAAACTTGGTGCGCCATCATCGCCTCATTTAATACCTATATTTGCGACAACTTTTATTACACACAATTTTAAACTTTTTAACATTGACAAAAGGACCTGCTTTAATGCTTAAAGATCCATGTCAGATCTATATAGGAAACCCACGTATATGATTTTGTAAAAAATTATAGCTCATCGACAAATTCCAAGGTCAATTTTCTGACTAAATTGAACAGTCTCTGTACAGTGTACACACATCATTAGAATCGCATTTGAATAATCTAAAAAAACAAGAATATACATTTGCAGAATTGAGGACCACTCTGAAATCACATACACTTAATATCAGGGATCTACAGGGATAAGACAATGGTTAATAAATTAATGTACATCCCCAATGATTATACATACAAAATTGTCCCTTCTGTAGATTATAATAACTAGTGGTTAAAACGTTTAAACACTTAACTTAATGAACCAAAAAAATCTAAATTCAATTAAGGTCCCCAATATTTCTGTTTTTTTTATGTATGGATGTGGTCATCCTTGTTTTAATACATAGTTTTATATTTATATGTTTAGCTACTTATGGATGTTGTCATCCTTGTTTTAATACATAGTTTTATATTTATCTGTATCTTTACTTATGGATGTTGTCATCCTTGTTTTAATACATAGTTTTATATTCATCTGTCTGCTACTTATGGATACTGTCATCCTTGTTATAATACATAGTTTTATATTTATCTGTATATTTACTTATGGATGTTGTCATCCTTGTTTTAATACATAGTTTTGTATTTATATGTTTATCTACTTATGGATGTTGTCATCCTTGTTTTAATACATAGTTTTATATTTATCTGTATCTTTACTTATGGATGTTGTCATCCTTGTTTTAATACATAGTTTTATATTCATCTGTCTGCTACTTATGGATACTGTCATCCTTGTTATAATACATAGTTTTATATTTATCTGTATATTTACTTATGGATGTTGTCATCCTTGTTTTAATACATAGTTTTGTATTTATATGTTTATCTACTTATGGATGTTGTCATCCTTGTTTTAATACATAGTTTTATATTTATCTGTATCTTTACTTATGGATGTTGTCATCCTTGTTTTAATACAGAGTTTTATATTTATCTGTCTAGCTACTTATGGATGTTGTCATCCTTGTTTTAATACATAGTTTTATATTCATCTGTCTAGCTACTTATGGATGTTGTCATCCTTGTTTTAATACATAGTTTTATATTCATCTGTCTAGCTACTTATGGATGTTGTCATCCTTGTTTTAATACATAGTTTTATATTTATATGCTTAGCTACTTATGGATGTTGTCATCCTTGTTTTAATACATAGTTTTATATTTATCTGTATCTCTACTTATGGATGTTGTCATCCTTGTTTTAATACATAGTTTTATATTTATCTGTATCTTTACTTATGGATGTTGTCATCCTTGTTTTAATACATAGCTTAATATTTATATGCTTAGCTACTTATGGATGTTGTCTTCCTTGTTTTAATACATAGTTTTATATTTATCTGTATCTCTACTTATGGATGTTGTCATCCTTGTTTTAATACATAGTTTTATATTTATCTGTCTAGCTACTTATGGATGTGGTCATCCTTGTTTTAATACAGAGTTTTATATTCATCTGTCTAGCTACTTATGGATGTGGTCATCCTTGTTTTAATACAGAGTTTTATATTCATCTGTATCTCTACTTATGGATGTTGTCATCCTTGTTTTAATACATAGTTTTATATTTATCTGTATCTTTACTTATAGATGCTGTCATCCTTGTTTTAATACATAGTTTTATGATTATCTGTATATTTACTTTTGGATGTTGTCATCCTTGTTTTAATACATAGTTTTATATTTATCTGTTTCTTTACTTATAGATGTTGTCATCCTTATTTTAATACATAGATTTATATCTATCTATCTAGCTACTCATGGATGTTGTCATCCTTGTTTTAATACATAGTTTTATATTTATCTGTTTAGCTACTTATGGATATTGTCATCCTTGTTATAATACATAGTTTTATATTTATCTGTATCTTTACTTATGGATGTTGTCATCCTTGTATTAATACATAGTTTTATATTTATCTGTATCTCTACTTATGGATGTTGTCATCCTTGTTTCAATACATAGTTTTATATTCATCTGTTTAGCTACTCATGGATGTTGTCATCCTTGTTATAATACATAGTTTTATATTTATCTGTATCTTTACTTATGGATGTTGTCATCCTTGTTTTAATACATAGTTTTATATTTATCTGTATATTTACTTATGGATGTTGTCATCCTTGTTATAATACATAGTTTTATATTTATCTGTATCTTTACTTATGGATGTTGTCATCCTTGTTTTAATACATAGTTTTATATTTATCTGTATCTTTACTTATGGATGTTGTCATCCTTGTTATAATACATAGTTTTATATTTATCTGTATCTCTACTTATGGATGTTGTCATCCTTGTTTTAATACATAGTTTTATATTTATCTGTATCTTTACTTATGGATGTTGTCATCCTTGTTTTAATACATAGTTTTATATTTATCTGTATCTCTACTTATGGATGTTGAAATCCTTGTTTTAATACATAGTTTTATAATTATCTGCTTAGCTACTTATAAATGAGGTCATCCTTGTTTTAATACATAGTTTTATATTTATCTGTATATTTACTTATGGATTGTGTCATCCTTGTTTTAATACATAGTTTTATATTTATCTGTATCTTTACTTATGGATGTTGTCATCCTTGTTTTAATACATAGTTTTATATTTATCTACTTCTTTACTTATGGATGTTGTCATCCTTGTTTTAATACATAGTTTTATAATCATCTGTTTAGCTACTCATGGATGTTGTCATCCTTGTTTTAATACATAGTTTTATAATTATCTGTTTAGTTACTTATGGATGTTGTCATCCTTGTTTTAATACATAGTTTTATATTTATCTGTATATTTACTTATGGATTGTGTCATCCTTGTTTTAATACATAGTTTTATATTTATCTGTATCTTTACTTATGGATGTTGTCATCCTTGTTTTAATACATAGTTTTATATTTATCTGTATCTTTACTTATGGATGTTGTCATCCTTGTTTTAATACATAGTTTTATATTTATCTGTATATTTACTTATGGATGTTGTCATCCTTGTTTTAATACAGAGTTTTATATTTATCTGTCTAGCTACTTATGGATGTTGTCATCCTTGTTTAAATACATAGTTTTATATCTATCTATCTAGCTACTTATGGATGTTGTCATCCTTGTTTAAATACAGAGTTTTATATTTATCTGTCTAGCTACTTATGGATGTTGTCATCCTTGTTTAAATACATAGTTTTATATCTATCTATCTAGCTACTTATGGATGTGGTCATCCTTGTTTTAATACAGAGTTTTATATTCATCTGTCTAGCTACTTATGGATGTTGTCATCCTTGTTTTAATACATAGTTTTATATTCATCTGTCTAGCTACTTATGGATGTTGTCATCCTTGTTTTAATACATAGTTTTATATTCATCTGTCTAGCTACTTATGGATGTGGTCATCCTTGTTTTAATACAGAGTTTTATATTCATCTGTCTAGCTACTTATGGATGTTGTCATCCTTGTTTTAATACATAGTTTTATATCTATCTATCTAGCTACTTATGGATGTTGTCATCCTTGTTTTAATACATAGTTTTATATCTATCTATCTAGCTACTTATGGATGTTTTCATCCTTGTTTTAATACATAGTTTATTGATGAAAACTCTGAAATCAAACAGTAGAACAAACGAACATTAACAATTATAGATTATCAAAACTTGCTTTTAAAAATACTTCGCTTAAACTATTGTACCTTGTTGTCCTAAGAATCATGAATAAAATAGGATGATTCTATCATAAATATATTTTTTGAATTGGCATGTCCTAAAAATGCGTATAGACTTTCTGTTAACAATTATAGAGTTGCTACGCTTTCTAAACCGTATGAAATGTTACTGGAAGTTTGAAATCCATAGGACATTTCTAACAAGTTTCTATGTTCTGCATAAGTCAACAAAAAGAGCTAACCGTGACGCATGGACATATGTACATACCTTAATTATAGAAAAGCTTTAATTGAAATAATACACATGAAATAAAACTGTTTGATAAAGACTCAGCGAGTAATTGATACGATTGATTGCTACACATCGAAAAATAATATTTTTGTTTTTGATGATTAAAATATATATATTCAGTATTCAAACTCTAAAACTACAACATTTTTTATATAAATTACATACATGGTTTACATAGTATACATTTAATATATATCACATGACCAGTTTATCATAAGTTCCAGGGAGATGTGTATACCCCTACCCCCCCCCCCCCTCAATAGAAAAAAAGAAAAAATTTCATGGTTTGGTGGGATGGGGTTGGTAAAATCATAAACCACCCCCTTTAAAATATAGAATTAGAATTCATATTTTATTGAACTTTGAATTAGGATTGCAAATAATTCACAACAAGAACATTTATGTCCATCAGTAGCAAAGCACAGTATTATATCAGAAAATAGTAATAAATAAGGGTTAATAAGGAAATAAACTGTAATACAGCATTAATATTATAAGTAAAACCAGACGGTTACTTCTCATGAAAGTGGTATAAAAAAGAAATAAAATGAAAAAAAAAATCTGACAAAATGATGTATGTACATCCAAAATGTGTTTATAGAGTAGCTACTTTTCATGTAATTGAATAATCTTCTAAAATATATATTATAAATTAATTGTAAAGAAATAAATATTAGCTTATTGCTAACTAGCGGCTGCTTTCCTAGCATCTAGGAGCTTTATATTCGAAGGACTAGGGAAAGTAGAATAAAACTAACACCAAGCTTAGATATGAAAATTAAATAGCCTAAAACCATCCAAAGACCCTTAAAAAGCTTCCATAAAATGGAGAACTTAATCGGTTTGAAATCTTAAGCTACATACAAAAAAAACTTACTACTTTTTGTACTAGGATTTCAATTTCAGTTATTTTGACTTACTGTTAACATTTTACATTTTAGGAAAATTTGAATTTATATTCACCATTTAAATTTGAAGGTTAAAGTTTTAACTATAAAAATGAAGCAAAATATTTGAATGGCTAGTATGTTGCTAAATCACTATGAATATAGGTATACCTATTTCTTCTTATGGTTTGAATTTGGTGTTTGAATTGATTAGGTGTGTTTTCTTTCTTAATTGATTTTATTTGATTGTAAAGTTTCATATTTCATGTTATTGAGTGGTTGACAAGGATTAGATGTGATTTAATCGAAAAAAATTTTATTTTTGTTTTTTTCCTTGGATAGTCTCTTTTCAACATCGCTGCCATGTATTATTCCAGTGGTTTGAAAGTTCCAAATGCGGATAGTTTTATCAATCAATGAACCAAATATTATCTGTGTATCATCAAACTGTAAACAACTCACACCATCTGTAAATCCCATCATTGTTCTGATACACACTTCATCACTTGCATTGTTTGTATCAAGAGCAGCTTCAAGATCCCAGATTTCTATAGTTCCATCCCAAGATGCAGAAACTATTCTTCTGGCATCAAATATGACACACATGATAGAAATATTATGAACACTTTCCAATTTCCTAATGCACTGACCTGTCTCAATTTTCCAGATTCTTATTGATTTATCCGCACTTAAAGATACAACCAGATTATTCTCAAGTTGTAGACTCCATACAGGATATTTGTGCCCTGTCATTGTCTTCAGTAATTCTAATGATTTAGTTGACCAAACTTGAATATTTTCATCACATCCATTTACTATGTGTGTATTATCAAAGTCAACACAGAAATATTCACCACCTGAATGTAAAACTTTAGTCAATTTAGTATCTGTGGGACTTTTCATACTCCACACAGATAATTGTCCTTCCTTGGTCGATGTAACTAATGTACCATTAAAGTTACATTTGAGACACAACACAAAGCTATCAAGTTTTAAAGTGTTTAATAGTTTATATGTATAATTCTGCCAAATTTTCACTGTTTTATCTTCAGAGCCACTCAATAATATATTTTTATCAAATTGTAAACAAAAAACTCTATCAGAGTGAGCTTTGATATTATTTTCTAGTATAGATGTATGTTTGTTGTAAATGTGAACTGAACCATTATTTAGTCCTGCAACAATCTTTTCATTGTCATACTGTAAACAATAAACACTACAACCAGTCTTTATTTTTTGTACCTTACAACTACCTCTCTCCAAGCTGTGGTCAGTATTGGTCAAGCTGGGTGTATGGACGTTTTTCTTTAGGTTGTGATCTGTGAAGCTAGAGCCAGGTCTCTCCAAGCTGTGGTCAGCCTGGTCAGTATTGGTCAATCTAGGCGTATGGATGTCTTTCTTTAGGTTGTGATCTGTGAAAGTGAAGCCCTGGTTTCTGTTAACCTTCTCTATAGTCTTTGAGCCAGGTCTGATGGTCTGCACCATATTCATATTGACAGGGTTACTGCTGTTCTCCAAATTTCTCAATCCTGGGTTAAAATAAAGTTTTTTTTTGAAGTTTCGGCTAGTATATTCAAAACTTTGTTTGAAATCGCTAGGTATGTTATCCATTTCAAGTCCAACATCTCTAAGCAACAAAGTTAGCTCATTATTCCAAGCATTGTTCATGAATACTCTGACTAGAGTCTGTATAAACCAACTTCCATTACTAGTTCTATAGGCTACATAGCCCGGCAGTGTACTATAGGCGATTAACATATCCTGCCATATTGAATTTTTGTCATTAACTGGTTTTGAATCCGTCATAATTTGATCTGAGCCAACATCTTCGTCAAGTCCTCTGCATGCCTGGAAAACAAAAAACTTTGGCTTTCCCTTCAGCTTTACACAGGTAAACTTTTTTAATATTTCTTCATATTTTAACCCCTCTCCATCAGAACACATTATTGAGTCCTTATTTCCATGTGACATCATAAACACCATTAGCATATCTGTAGTTTTCAATAATGGATCCTGTATTACAGAATCCAATGCTTCTAAAGTCTCTTTTTTAGTGCGATCCCTGTAGGTCTTAACTGTGAATTCTAATTGCTTGCAAAGTTCTTCTAGATTTTTGAGGTCCACCATGCTGCCCTCCCTTGGATCATAGTCTGGAATGTTGTTAGTGTTAAAAATAACTGCAAGTCCTCTTGGTGTTGTTGCCATAGGATAGACTCCCCATCTACAAAGTCATTCAAGAGAAATGATTTCTTAAAATTTGATTATACATAGAAACAAGGATTACAACATCCATAAGTAGCGAAGCTCAAAAATTATGAATATACAATATACATCTGGAAAAAATGATCTGTCATAAATTTTTTTTATAATAACAATCACGAAACCTTTTAAAAAAGTATATTGTGTAATGGTCTTTTCAAGCATTAAGCTAATAAGAAAAACGTTAAGATCTAAAATTCGATTTAGCACCCCAACCAATATTAAGTCTTTAAAAAACTTGGTCAAAATATGTTGAATTAATCACTAAAAATTTAATTATTTATCTTGAACAGGAGATGAGAAAATCACAAAAACTTAAAAAACTAGGTATCTTAATCAAACTTAATGGAAATATGTAGAGCGTAAACTTATCCTGAAAATTTCAGGTGTCTATCTTGTATAGGGAATGAAAAAATCATGAAAACTTACAAATCTAGGAATCAATCTAGCACCCCAACCAATAGAGGCATCTTAATAAAACTTGATGGAAATATGTAAAATGAGAATTTATTTAATCCCTGGAAATCCCATTTATCCTGAACAGGAATCGAGAAAATTACTAATACGTAAAAATCTAGGAATCGATCTAGCACCCCAGTTAATAGACAGACGGACAAAACAATGTATAGACTAGATGAGCATATGTCATAGGAGTTTTCAATTTCAACTGACTTTCTTTAATTGGAGCCGAGAAAATCACGTTTCCCCCATAGCGTTACGGAGTTAGTGACGGACAGACAAAGTTAATTATAGAGTAACTTCTCTACTAAAAATACAATTATATAAAATGTTTTATATTTGGAAATCCTGTTATGGGACATTTATGTTTCAAATATTTAAAAATAATTATTTCAACAAATTATGCTCTAAAAACTTGTTTTTCCAAAGACCTTAATTTTGAAGATTTTTTATGAATAGAAAAAAATTACAATTATAGACAATTTTTTTATATATTTGGAAAATCTTTTATGAAACATTTATGTTCTAAATATTTTAAAATGATTATTTCAACAAATTATTAACATACCTTAAAAACCGAATTTCCAAATGCCTTATTTTTTAAGATTTATGTACATATTTGAAGGTTGTGCTAAAATTGCGCATATTTTTAAAATTTAAATTGCGCAGCTTGTGTTCCCAAACTACAAATAACACAAAAATGGTACTTATATTTCCAAAAAATTTGAGTTTATGATGATTCTAACGATATGCATAACATTCATCAAGCCACGAAATTTGGCTTTTAAGAATTTGCACATTTTTTCCGCAACCTTCAAAAACATAAGTTTATAACAAGTTTTCCAAATATAAAAGTATTTTTTTCCCATGTATAATTAAGATTTTTTTGAAAATCATTTCTTGTTAATTACCCTGAATTATCATAACCGACACCAACAGCATTCTTAACTCTGACTGTTAAACGACCATCAATATGAGTTTGTCTCATCTGATCTTCAACCTTTAAGACACCGTCTTTGACAGTAGATTGACTGTAAGCCATTCTTTAAGTCTTTTTTTCTTCAACACCTTCGAAGAGAAATGGCCCCTAGAAAAGAAAAACCAGAAAATATTTTAATGTGTTACCATAGAACGAACACAGTAATAGTGTCTGACTGATTATGACGTAACAAAAAAAATTAGCCAATGAGAGGCCGTTATTGACCGATGGTAAAATTTATAGTGGCCTCTCATTGGCTATTTTTTTTTGTTACGTCATAATCTGTCAGACACTATTACTGTGTTCCCATAGAACGATGGCGTATAACTTCCCTTTGTACCAGAATTTATTAAAAATTCAACGGAAAATAGGGGGGGGGGCGGAGTGGTAAACTTCCCCCCGCCCTTCCCTCACCTCAAGGGCTCCTCAAGTAGTAGCCGCTATTGCTTAGAAACAATGTTAAATACAAAACAGCAAACAAACTAAACTCAAAGATGACAAAAGCTTTAAAGCCGCAAATATGTATTATTTTTTTTGTAAAATTGGCCGTTAATTGATTATTGATCTAATAAAAAAAAGAGAGAGGAGGTGTAAAGGGGTGATAACTCCCAGCAATACTTTTTTCTACCTAAACATTACCCTCCCCTTATTAAGATTTGTATTTACACTAAAAATAAAAAGCTTGGCCGTCCTTGAACAAAAGTAAAACAATGGCATACAAACAATGGGGCTTATTGTAAATTAAATAAATAAGAACTTGTAGTATAGAATTAGAACATTTAAGGGATAATTTACATAAAATACAATAAACCCTGAGAGGATTTGAGCTCTTAATATTTTATCTGATTCTTATCTAATTTTTATTATTATTACTAGCGGCTATGCCACTAAAGGCCTTGGCCAATGAGGGAGGGAGGGAGGGAAGTTGACTGTCCCATGTATGATTTTATTTATATTAAGAAAAAGTTCCTGCAACCTTATACCAAGGGAATCCCAATAAGTCATACAGTGATGCTCCCTAGCAGTACTTTCAAATATTTTATAGAAATCTTCTAGGGGAGATTTCTCTTGGAAGAGTAGGTAAAATCGTCCCTCCCCCCCCCCCCAAAAAAAAAAAATAGTTTTGAGAACCAAGCTGGTTCAGCAGTTAGCAAGACTCTTTATTACAGACAAAGTTCCTGTCACTTATATATAATGAAAAATAAGGTAAATTCTACCTGACTAGTTTCGGAAAGATTTGTCCAAATAAACTTTCAGGTGATCTAAGCTTATTGAAAAGAATACATTGTTTTGCTTTTATCTGAATTAAACATTATTATTGGATTAATTAAAAAATGAAAAAAAACAAGGATGACAATATCCATAAGTAGCATAGCACAAAAACATCAAAATATGCCTCGAAACAAAACAGAATAACAAAGTAACATTTAAATGGATGCCAATAAATCAAATGGATCATCTGAAATAATTTCATAAGCATACTTAATACTGCAATTAAGCTGATTTTTTTTTTGAAGTAGTTAGAAAAACTATTTTTTGTGGGGGTAGGTGAGTAATTTCTTATTTGGATGGAGGAGATACCTTCCCCCTAAATACTTAAGAACATTCCCTGAACCTATTAGAAGCTTCACTGTAAAGGAAAACCATATTGATTAAGTGGTTAGCAAGATCCTTCGCTACAGACAAAAAAGCTTATTACTTTAAATAAGCATGCTAGAGGAGTTGAATCCAAAAACAAATTTTTTATTTTAGATTTTAAAAAAGTTAAATAAAAACAAATTTTAGGGGCGGTCGACCATCCCCCAAACCACTAATTATTTTAAGTTTTTTAAATGTAAAATAAAAAAATGGGGAGGAGATTTTTTTCTAGGGGTGATTTCTCTTGGGAGGGTTGTGGTACAAAATAGTTATAAACCTTTCTTGGACCTAGATCCTTCGGTACAAACATTCAAACAAACAGACAAACAGATAGACATCCTGTTACTTTAAGGGATAAGATAAGTGAGATTTTTTGCTTTAATAGTCACGAAACCTCTTGTGTTTATTTGTGAAAATCACGAAACCTCGAGTTTAAATTTTAACAATTAGATGCATTACAGTTTGAATCAAACATGGCAAGGACGTCCAAGGGGGAGGGGGAAGGGTTGATAAACCCCCCAAACGAATTTAGGGGTGCCGTAGGAACCCCCAAAATATTTTTCATTTTACCCCCCCCCCCCCATTTAAAATTTACCCCCAACCATTTAGGAGAGGTTATTACATTATTACATAGGTACTTTTTTACATTATTAAATTATCCCCCCCCCCCAAAAAAAATTACCCCTGCCAACAGATTTCAGGGGGGGAAATTAATTATTATCCCCCCCCCCAGTAAATTTTACCCCCGAGGTAAAATTTTGGAGGAGGGTAAAAAAATTTGCGTCAAAAACAAAATAACCCTCCCCCCCCTCGAAAAAATTTTTACCCCCCCTCCCTAAAATAAAAAAGCTTGGACGCCCCTGAAACATGATCAAAGTCATTCAGGTGTAAAAGAAACAATGGGAAAGAACGGATATAGAGATGAGAAAATGTAAATTAAAATCAGTATAACATTAACCAAAGTCTCAACAATCTTGGAAGCTTTTTGAGGCTTAAGATACTAAAGTAGAATGTCATTTTCTATTTATTCTTCCATTGTCCACAGAATATAATTAACTCAAACATTAGCAGATAGTTCACAATTGACAAAATTGAAATCTGCTGTAATTAACCAATCTTGAACTTGTTGACCAGGGGTGTGCATAAGAAGTTTGGACCCACCCCCCCGGAAAAAAATAGGGGATCTACACCCCCCTAATGCAACCAAGAGGGGGACCGGGGGTGTCAAGTAAAAATTTCTTGGATATGGCATTGTTTTAAAGGCATTTTTTTTATTCATTGCAGACTTTTTCGTTCATCTAAGTATATGGCTCCCATATTGTTTACTATAAATATTTCTTATTTTTTTTCTCTTCTCCCCCATCCCTTTTCCCCACCCTGCAATGACTGAAGGGATGGGAGCTAGAAAGCATCTTCGAAAAAAAGTACAGAAGATAATTTAACCTCCCCCCCCCCCCACCACAAAACATTTTTATAGGCGGAAGGGGATGTTATAAATCTCAGCAGAAAGAACCCAGTATTAGTGTCGGACTGATTATGACGTAACAAAAAAAAATAGCCAATGAGAGGACATTATTGACCAATGCTAAAATTCATAGTCGCCTCTCATTGGCTAATTTTTTTTTGTTACGTCATAATCAGTCCAACACTAATACTGGGTTCAGCAGAAAGGATGAATAACCCCATTAGAAAAATTAGAGGAGGGGAGATAAAAACACTCATTTTGGAAATAATTTACCAAAAATTTACCTAATATGTAAAACTGAATTTGAATATTTCTTTATTGTATGACAACAAGGATGACAACATCTATAAGTAGCAAAGCACAAGAAATCATTAATAAGAATACAGACAAGAAGATTTAAAGAGCATTTGTTGAAATAAATATATATTTTAGGTAGAAAAAGTCACAAATCCTTTTTCCTGTATGTTGTGTGATGGCAGTCAAAGTAAATTACGTCGTTTTGGGGCGTTTTGGTCGCTATGGGGGGGGGGGGAGCGATTGCCCAAAATGCCCCCTTCAGTTTGCACGCCACTGCTAGCATATAAGGGCTTTGTATTTATAGAGAGAAGAAGAGGAAGTAAAAAAAGCTTGAAACTATCCTAAGACAAATTAAAAACCTTACTACTTTTATATAAACGCATTTCATTACCCTTTCGATAAGTATAACATTTTTTATAATATTATGCAAAATATCTATGATCATATTTTATGTTATCATATTTTATGTCTCATACCTATTTTCTGTAAGGCAAAATGAATTGAAAATGAATGCTAAAATATAAATATATCTTCATGTTTAAATATAGTGTATCTTTATTAAAAAATAGCGGCTACGCCCCCCTAGAGGCCTCTAGTGGCACTTTAAATGTTTAAATAATACGTTACCTATCTATAGTGCGTTCGAGTCTCTATACGTAAAAAAATTTAGATTTTTTTGTGATTTCTCTTGGGAGGGTGGTTAATCAAATCGGTTCAGCGGTTAGCGAGATCCTTCGGTACAAATACACAGACATCCGGTTACTTGTATAAGGATATATTGAATAACATTTTACAATATAAGAAGTTTAGCTAATCTAGTTTGGAACCAACTAATAGAAATTAAATAGATGAACGATTTTTTTGACAAACGACTAAGATAACGTGGTTACAAAACTTTGAGTACAAGTGTAAGTTCAGTCCAATGTCCCCTCCCTCCAAGTCTTAAAATAGTTATTAATCGCATTTAAGGCCCGGGCCTCCTTTTTTGAAAATTCATTATGATACGATACGATGCATGACTTTTAGCAGGGTTCAGCAGCCTCAGCCGTATCCAACTCAGCCGCGCTGCTTAGACAAGCCTCAATAATCAGCCGCGCAGCTCTCAAAGCCACCAAATAAGCCTCAGCCACCCTTCAGGCGCTGCGGTTTCCTAACTATTTGATTATTACTTGTATGAAGAATGTTTAATATTAGGTTATACAGATGCTTCGCTGATAACACAGTAATATATCCGATACGGACGTAAACACGGACCGACCCTAATTGTAGAAAAGTTTCACTTTTAATACTAATGCAAATATTGAAATAATTACAAATAAGTGCTTTTACACAAAGTGAGCCTTGCCCCCCCCCCCCCTCCTTAATTTGAAATTATATAACTTTATTGGTTTATTACTTAAGGTCCGACTAAATTAGGTTAGGTTTTATTAAGTACTGGGTAGCCCCGTTGGGTTAGTATAGGATTCCCCGCAGAGATTAGTCATTTATTTCATATTATTTTTAAAATTAGTGGAGGGGGGAGGGGGCTATCAGTGCTTAACTGACACTTTGTGTGAAAACATTAATTAATTATATAAATTTATAATTATATATATTCTTATTGAAATACGGAATGGACGAGATACTTTAACTGTAGAAAACAAACTGATATAAAAATTCAACTGAAATTGAAAAGATAAAAAAAACCTAGCCTAGCCTAGCTTTTAGTGTCGTAACTACTGTATAAAACATTTTTTAGTTTCAAGGACGTTCCACGGCTTTTCGGTTAAGAGCATTTCCAGTTATTCTGTTCAGTACTTGGTTATTTCCAGAATGGTTTCGAAACCGATTAATATCAGCTGGATTAGAACCGCTTCTCAGCCATACTGAATAATCATGTATAGTATCGGATTACAGACAACTTTCCACAAATATTAAAATAGAAATCATAAAACTGATACCAGTTTTGTAAACCCGGACCTCTCTGTCCCCTTAGTGCTAACAAAACTAGTTCAATCTCATAATTTTTTATTTTAATATTAGAGTAATATAATAGAAGGGGAAGGTGTTCAATATCTTTATGTCCCCACCCAATAGACAATGTACCGACTTTTAATTGAGTCTTAGAATATCAGCCAATAGCGTCGTAAATATTAACAAAGCCAGGACACTACATAACATCAGAAAGCAATTTGCTAGCAGACGAAAAAGGTCTCCAACACACGATCCAGTTATTTGGATTATATATCTATTCTTTTACATTTCTAATTTTAATATCCACAGAAAGCTGTCTATAATATGATGCTATTAATAACTATTATATCTGACAAACTAGTTAGAAATGTGTGTCAGGTCTATCAGAAAGAAAATGTTGCAAATCTTTTTTTCCATTTTTCGATCAAGCATCGTATTAGATCGGGTAGCATTATGTTAAATATGAAAGCATTTTTTTTCAAAATGGAAGCATTGCATTGAAGCTGGATGCATTGTGTTGTACCTATAATTTTTATGTTAAACCTAGAAACATTGAAGCTGGAAGCATTGTGTTGATGCTGGAAGCATTGTGTTGAACCTGGAAGCATGGGGTTCAACTATTTAGCTTTGGTTTGAACCCTTAAAAGCTTTGAGTTGATCTTGGAAGCATTGTGTTGAAACTGGAGGTATTGTATTGAAACCAGCGTTCAGAGCCGTTTGATTATGGTGCGGCTCCGGCTCCGACCTAAAATCAAGAAAAATTCGACATATTTTTTCCCCCACGTCTATTTTTGAATTTTGATTGTTTTAAAAGTTTAATTTTTGATAAAAATGGACTTGAAAAAATTAAAAAAGGGCATTTGCACATGACAAAACAGAGTTACCAAATTATAATTTATAAAAAAATCTATTTATCTAGTACAGAGCCGTTTTTTACCGAAAATTACGGCTCCGGATCCGGCTCCAGCAAAATATGGCGGCTCCACGGCTCCCGGCTCCGCAACACTGCCTGAAACCGTTGCATTGAGCGGAAGCATTGTATTAAACCATGGAGCATTGTGTTTATCATGGAGGACTTGTATTGAAACTGGGATTACTTTGATAAATCATCTGGAGGCATTGTATTGAAGCTTGAAGCATTTTAATGAACCTGGAGGCATTGTATTGAACCTGGATCGAAGCAATATGTTAAACCTGGAAGCATTGTATTTGTTAAACCTAGAAGCATAGAGGCATTGAAATGAAGCTGGAAGAATTTTGTTGAAACTTAGTATTGTGTTAAACCTGGAGGCATTTTGTTGAAACTGAAGGCATTGTATTTAATCTGGAATCATTGTGTTGAAGCTGAAAGCATTTTAATGAACCTGGAGGCATTGTATTGAAGCTGAAAGCATGGTATTGAACCTAGAGGCATTGTATTGAAGCTGGAGGCCTTGGGTTAAACCAGGAATTTTTCTGTTGAACCTGGAAGCATTTTGATCAAACAGGAGTCATTATGTTAAACCTTGAAGCAATATGTTAAACCTGAA
Source organism: Acartia tonsa (assembly GCF_053477335.1). Classification (NCBI taxonomy): domain Eukaryota; kingdom Metazoa; phylum Arthropoda; class Copepoda; order Calanoida; family Acartiidae; genus Acartia; species Acartia tonsa. The sequence goes on along the minus strand of NC_137272.1, from coordinate 15,630,293 downwards.
ACCATTGTATTGAACAGAAAGCATTGTATTAAACCCATTTTGTGTATTGAATTTATCATGGAGGCATTGTATTGAAACTGGAAGCCTGGAGACATTGTATGGAAGCTTGAAGCATTTCAATGAACCTGGAGCCATTTTATTGAAGCTTGAAGCATGTGGTTGAACCTGGAATCTTTTTGTTGAATCTGGAAGCATTGCCTTGAGTGGGAAGCATTGTATTAAACCTAGGAGCATTGTTTTTATCATGTAGGCATTGTATTGAAACTGGAAGTATTTTGTTGAAACTAGCATTATGTTGAACCTGGAAGCTTTTTTGTTGAAACTGGAAGCATTGTGTTGAACCTTAGAGAACCTGGAGGCATTTTGTTAAAACCTTGAAGCGTTTTGTTGAACCTGGAACCGCTGTGTTGAAGCTGGAAGCATTGTATTAAACCTAGGAGCATTGTGTTTATTATGGTGACATTGTATTCAAAACTGGAAGTATTTGATAAAGCTGGAGGCATTGTGTTGAACCAGAAAGCATTTTGATAAACCTGGAGGCATTGTATGGTAGCTTGAAGCATGGGGTTGAACCAGGAAGCTTTGTGTTGAACCTGGAAGGATAGTATTAAAGCTGGAAGCTTAATATTGAACCTGGAATGAAACTTTAAGCATTTTGTTGAACCTAGAACAAGCATAGAATATGACACTCGTAATACAGGAAATACACGAAAAACGCAGGATAGGACAATTGATGTTAAGACAAATGCATGAAAACTGAAGATAGAACAAACGCAGCAAAATTAAAAATAGAACAAACGAAGGAAAATTAAAAATAGAAAAAACGCAGGAAACTTAAAGAGAAAGTACAATTGTAAATTTGAGTATCTCCCCCCCCCCTCCCCCCCTCCCCCCCCCCCCCCCCCCCCCGACAGAACTATGAACTCTGGCCGCAGCGCTTGGCTCCCTAGCCTATAATCTAACCTAACCTAAAATAGTTGTTCTCTGTCGGGGGGAAGGGGGTGGGGGGTTACTCAAATTTTCAAAATTTCTTAGAGCATAACGCCGAAATTGGTTAAAGGCCTCTAGTTGCATTTTTTCTAGTGGTGATTTCTCTAGGGAGGGCAGTTTTACCCTCCTTAATCCATTTTTTATAGAAGCAGAAATATAATCTATGATTACGGTTTTGACCCTCTAAAAAACGTAATCTACCATTCAACTTTCCCCTCTCTTGGTGATGATATCATCAACGCCGATATAATTTGTGTAATCTACCATTCCAATTTTGCCTCTCTTGGTGATGATATCATCAATGATGATACGATTTTTGAAATGTGCCATTCCACTTTCAAGAGAGGCGAAACTAGAATGGTGGTTTACACTTTTAACATCGACATAATTGAAATCATACATACTATTCTTAAATTATGTGTATAGTAGGAATGTTATAATAGGGTAGGTCCATTTCCCCCTCTATTTATAATTTAAAAAATCTTATGTAAAATAAAAATAATAACTAGAATATACCATTACTATTATGTCGATTTAATAAGGAAATCAAAGTTTATGAATACGCTGATATGTAAACATAAATGTATGTACCATTCCAGTTTCGCCTCTATTGAAAGTGGAATGGTACATTTCAAAAATCATATCGGCGTTGATAATATCATCACCAAGAGAGGGGAAAGTGGAATGGTAGATTACGTTTTTTTAGAGGGTAAAAACCGTAATCATAGATTATATTTCTGCTTCTATAAAAATGAATTCAACTCCCTACCTGTTAGAGATAGTTCTTTCCAGGAACTATGATAAGCTACACTGTAAAGGAGAGCCATATCAGTTTAGTGTTTTGAAAGATCCATCAGTACAGACATACAGACATACTGATACACAGACACAGATCCTGTTACTTTACATAAGGATAAGACAAATACTGGATAGGACAAACGTAGAATTTAAAATTACATAAGTCAAATATCTATGAAGAGTATTGACCTTGTTGCAGGCAGGCCTAGCTCAGAAAACAACAAGGCAAATCAAATAAAGCCACGTCCTAAATTCTTAAAAGAATAAGAGATAAAGAAAATAATGTCCGTGATATATGCGTGATAAACGCATGATCAAATTTAAATAACTAATAACTTCGCCCCAAGGCCACGTCCTAACCTTATAAAATAGTAAGGATGACAACTTTCACAAAAGCGAAATTCTAAAATCAAGGACAAACAAACAATAAAGTTAAAAATTATTTTTTAAATTGGACGTACAGGCTTACTGGTACCTGACTGTTATATAATCACCAAGCAAAGTTTGAAATCGATAAAACAATTCTAACATTTCAAAATTTACCCCAAAAAAAATAGCTAATCGTTATACGGACGGAACACAAATGGACGGACCGATCATAGAACAGCTTCGCTTTTAAAAAACAATAATACAAAGTAAATAGAGCAACGTCCAAACTTTATAAAATAATAAAAGATAAGGAATAATTATGTATTACCCCGTATTATAGATAGCTTTCCGCGGATATTAAAATAAAAAAAATGTAAGATTAAACGAGTTTTATTATCCCCGAGGGGCCTAATGCCCATGCTAACAAAAATGGTATTCATTTTATGATTTCTGATATTCGTGCAAAAAATTTGCAATGCGATGCTTTTCATGATTTTTCATTATGGCTGAGAACCGGTTCTAATCAAGCGGATATTTATCGGTTTCGAAGCCATACAAGAAAATATTATGCGTGATATAATGATCAAATTTATGAAACAATATTATCTGTAAATAAGTAAAGAACACACCTGCAGCATTAGCGCAATTGGTAAAAATCTAACATACTGCTGCTATGTTAGGCGCGTGACATCAATAGCAAGAATAGGGGGAATGCAATTGGCCCCTAAACAGGCGTAACTCATTGATTGGGGCGAAAAATTTTCATTCCCAAATAAAATAAATTGTCTGAAGCTAGAGATAGAAGAAGGTTGTACTTTAATTTCAGGGAACAAATGTATGGGGGTGGTTTTAGTCTATTTTTCCAACCTTCCCTAGAGACGAAATAGCTAGAACTCCTGTAGCTTTTACTTATAGGATTTACATTAATAGCGGTATACATCATTTTATAGTCAGTCTGCGAGGGTATCGGTTACTTATAGAGATGCTATGCTTCTAAAAATTTACTTTTATTCTTCAGGAATCCAAAGGGATAAGACAATGACCGATAAATTGATGTACATCCCCAATAATGACCCCTTCTGTGGCTAGAATACAATTAAAGGTTTGGACACTCAACCGCTTATTCTTAGTTAAAGGCTACTGGCATTCGAAATGGGGGATTTTACACCCTCCTACATAATTTCCTGATAATTTTTTACTTCAAAACCCCGTTAAATTACTCTCTCTGTAAAATGGATATATTATTACTTGGATGTTACACCAGATTTTCATGTTCTTTAATGAAGTAATGCTCGCAGCTGGATACCACCTTTACCCCATTTTCTCCCCTCCTATTGTATGAATGAACTGACGAATAAATGATGTCCATATTAGCAAGCTAAATTGACGACAAAATTGTCTGTGTCAATATATCCTAGTATATCCTATATCAATTTCTGTAAACAATTAATTAACATAATCTAGATACATATTCTCTAAATCAGCCAATAGTAAAACGGTGCAGGAGTAAAAATCCGGTCATTTTATAGGTTTGAATGTGTACGTATTTTGGTACAAAAGGGCAGTTATTTTCCTTATTTGGCATTTCTTATGATAGATTTTTTTGGTAAATACTAAATTATATAATGTAACAAGGATGACAACATCCATAAGTAGCGAAGCTCAAAATTATGATTGTATATCAGGAAAAAAAAACTATAAAGCAGTGTCATATAATAAATATTAATATTGGTAAAATAGGGAAATCATCACACCTTTAAAATCACGCAACCTTATAATCATGAAATCTAGGAATTGATCTAGCACCACAATCAATAGACAAATCTTAATGAAACTTGATGGAAATATGTAGAACATGAGTATATTCAATCTCTGATAATTTCAACCGTTAATCCTGAATAGGAATTGAGAAAACCATGAAAGCCTAAAAAAAATCTAGGAATCGATAAAGCACCCCAATTAACAAAAAAATATTAATAAAACTTGGTGAAAATATGTAAAATTAATCTAGCACCCCAAATAACAAACAGACGGACAAAACAATTTATATATTAGATGGGTACATGTAGTGTTAATCTTCACTAAAAATTTCAGCTGTCTATCTTGAATAAGAGCCGAGAAAATCACGTTTTCCCCAATTCATTAATTACGGTCAGACGGACGGACATTCGGAATTACAGAGTAGCTTCGCTACTAAAAATTTCTTCAATTGTATAATGTGATGCATATGACAAACAACCTATAATGTAAAGTAGTATGTTTTTTTGGATGTTCTTTTCAGTGAAGCTTTGTAAATGTCTTGGGTTGGTGAAAAAAATTAATAAAGATGTTTGTCTGCTAACACTTTCTTTTTCTAATTTGACGGATTATAAAAACAGTTTGGCCATCTAGATATAATTTATCTATTATACATTATTAACGATAAATGATTTAAAATTTTATTTTATTTAGAAATATATTTCATAAATTTATAAAAGATACACAAATCAATGTTAAAGATTAGATTTAAGTACACATTACTAATATATTTTATAGTTTTAATAACAATTTCTCATAACGTTTTTAATTTAAAATGAGAAAGCTGTCATAGATTATAAAATTAGATGCATTGAAAAACTTAAAGAAATGATTGAAGAATAACCTATGATACAATTGTTTCTAATTTAAATAGTATTTTCTGATGAAAATATCAATTTTTACTTAATTATACATAACTAGCGGCTACGCCCCTAGAGGCCTCTAGAGGCACTCGAGGAGGGGGGAGTTAAATTTGATAATTTTTTTGGGGAGGGGGTTATTTTTCATTTCTAAGGGGGGGGGGGGTGTCCCACCCCCCAAGAAAATAGTTAAAAACCTTCCCGGGACCTATGAGAAGCTACCCTGTTAAGGAGAACCCGATCGGTTCAGCGGTTAGCGAGATCCTTCGGTACAGACACACAGATACACAGATAAAAAACAGACAAACATCCTGTTACTTTAGTATAAGGATTGGACATATTTTAGTGGAATTTTAATGTAAAATAAAGTTTCAAAACCGAAAAAAAAGCATTAAATTGCATTTGTTTAGAATTGATTAAAAGAATGTTTTAATTTTAATAGCCTCTAGGGGAAAATAGCCTAAAACCACCATTAGATATTTCCAAAGATTCCATGAACTACCTCAGAGAAGAATTATCAGAGATCTTAAGCTTCAGAAAAAACCTCACTACTTTATATTTTAGAATAAAACAATATGGGCTGTAAATAAATAACAAAGAAATTTTATAGAAAATTAATCATGGCGAAAGATTAATTTTTTCCCTCCTCAAGTTATCCTTATACTAAAGTAACAGGATGTTTGTGTGTCTGTGTGTTTTTACCGAAGGATATCGCTAACCGCTGAACCGATCAGGTTCTCCTTAATAGGGTACCTTCTCATAGTTCCCGGGAAGGTTTTTAACTATTTTGGGGGAGGGTGCCATCACCCTACCAAGATAAATCACAAAAAATCGAGAAAATAGAATTTCGCGTAGAGACTTGAACGCAAAATAGAAGTCATTTCTCAAGTTATATATTTGAAATAAAAAAAAAAACATTTAAAGTGCCACTAGAGGCCTCTAGGGGGTGTAGCCGCTAGTTATAGCATAAAGAAAGAATGTTCGACCCACCCTCCCAAGAGAAATCACAATAAATCGAAATTTTTTCTCTCGAATAGAGACTCCTTTGAAACATTGCAAGGTATCGTATTATTATTTTTTTAAACCAAACATTTAAAGTGCCACTAGTAACAGGATGTCTATCTGTTTGACATAAGTGGTGATCTTAGAACAAAACCCAAATTGTGTTAAAAATAAAAAATGTGACGTCATAAAAATGAGGGATTACCCATCCCCTTTTTAGGGGTTTTCTTTCCTACTTCTCCTCTCATATACCTCATTTTTATGACTTCACATGGATCATTTTGACATGATTTGGGCTTTGTCAATTTTAGGGGTGTACACAAATTTATCTTTGATTGTCTTAACCCTTAAGATCACTACGTTCTGGTATCCACCCTCAAAATAACAAATGAGCTCTCTGTTAACTTTATATTGATACAAGTGTATAATTAAGAAATGCTGCGACCCTTGCCCGAAGACCCTCTTTCTTTGTTTGCTCCGAAAGATCTCAATGTAGCCTCTGACAGGTCCTGGAAGGTTTGTGGCTATTTTGGGAGAGGGTACCACAACCTTCTCAAAAGAAATTGCTCCTCTCCTAGTATTTTATTTTACTTCTTGCTTTTAAAATTTAAAAGGGGGGGGGGTTGACTTCCTCAACTCATGTTTCCCTAGAGGCCTCTAGAGGCGTAGCCGCTAGTATACTACTTAACATAATCCAATTTCTGTGAGAAAATTGATAAAATAAGTCAAATTAAATAATTTGTAATTATCTGCAAAAGTAAAATATCATCGTGAAACTTATCTTTGCTATGAGCGCAGCTACTAAAAAACTAAGGTATGTCTGTCTGTCTGTCCGTATATGTACTAGTATATTAACAAAGTTAAGTTTACTCAGCTTATGTGCAAGATAAGTGACCATTTTTTCGTACAGATTCCCATTACAACATGGCATATTGTTACCCGCTGTGTCATACTAGAGACGTTAATAATGGTAACTATTGCTGCTATGTAATGATATGAGTAGATAAAATGTCTTGACCCATAATCAGATGAAACTCTTTACCGATATTCAGACAAAGATCGTGCAATAAAAGTGTTGGTTGGCCTTTAAATTACTTCAAACCCCAGATTTTTGGACAGAAAAAGAGGCATTGCGCCAAGGGACCTAAAGGGAAAAGACAATGACCGATAAATTGATATACATCCCCAATGATGACACACAAAGTTCCCTTCCGTAGATTATAATTAGTGGTTGAAACTTTTAGAAAACTTAATGAACCAACCAATCAAAATTCAATAAAGTGCCCAATGTTGTTAAGCCAACGAATAAGAAAACGTTGTTATAAATAAGTGCAATGGACCCGTATTGATCTTGTTAAATAATCATATACAATATATTTGAGGATTTTAGATAAAACTTTAATTCAATGGATGAAGTTAAAAACATTTATTAGTAGCGAAGCTACTCTATAATTCACTTTGTCCGTCAGTCAGTCAGTCCGTAACGCTATGGGGGAAATTGGATTTACTCAGCTCCTATAAAAGATAGAATGCTGAAATTTTTTGACAACATTCCTATAATTAGGGAGCACAATTATCTATAATACATCAATGGCGGTCGGACCGCTTTTTAGCAGGTTTTAGGCTATTTTTGTATTTTTCAGCTTTTTCTCCATATCCTTGGTGTTTATGGCCCGATTTCCAAAATTTTTTCAGTTATAGATATCAAAATTAAATTTCCTGTCGCTTAAAGAAAATATCTATGACGGTCACTGCCTTTAAGCAGGTTTTAGGCTATTTTTGTATTTTTCATATTTTTCTCCATATCTTTGGTGTTTATGGACCGATTTCAAAAAAATTTTCAGTTATAGATATCAAAATCAAATTTCCTGTCGTTTGAAGAAAACAACTATGACGGTCAGACTGCCTTTAAGCAGGTTTTAGGCTATTTTTGTATTTTTCTCCATATCTTTAGTGTTTATGGTCCGAATTCCAGAATTTTTTAGTTATAGTTATGAAAATTAAATTTCCTGTCGTTTAGAGAAAACAACCATGACAGACTGCCTTTTTGAAGGTTTTTGGCTATTTTTAAATTTTTCCCTTACTTTTCCATTTCTGTTATGTATATAGTCCGATACTCAAAATTTTTTAAGTTAAGCATATAAAAATTTAATTTCCTTTCGTTTTAAGAAAAAACCCATGGCGATCAGACTGCCTTTTAGTAGTTATTTGGCTATTTTTATATGTTTTTAACAAATTCCCCATATCTTTGGTGTTTTTGGTCCAATTTTAAAACTTTTTTGGGATATCAGTATCAAATTAATTTTTCCCATTGTTATGGGCATCTTTTATGAACCTAATTTACTTTGACATTTATACAAAGTAAAACAAGGTTTCATGTTTATTTTCTCCAATAAGTCTATTCTTGATTTTAACAAATACACTTTAAATCTACTTGTACGTATTCCCATCCATGATTATTTGTGCTTAGCTACTTATGGATGTTGTCATCCTTGTTTAAGTAGATATTACCAGCGGCTACGCCCCTAGACACCTTTAGGGGCACTTGATGAGAAAGTGGGGGTTAAGTCGGCCACTGCCCATTTTTCATTTTAGTTTTTCAATTTAAAAAATCAAAATGGGAGGGTGTCTTTTTCTTATGGGTGATTTTTCTTTGGCGGGTGATGGTACCCTCCCCAAAAGAGTTATAAACCTTTCCTGGACCTAGGAGAAGCAACATTGTAAAGGAGAACTATATCGGTTTAGCGGTCAGCAAGATCCTTCTGTACAGACAGACAACCAGACAGATATCTTGTTACTTTCAAATAAAGAAAAAAAGCTACGAAATGCCTTTTAACATTTAGGGTCGGTATGTCCGTCCGTACAGGATAGCTCTAAATTTAGACATATTAGAATTGTCCTATCGAGTTTAGACTTTTTACAGTTCTTCAAGAGGATTTGATAATTTTTAAAGAAAATCGAGCAAATCAAAAAAAATCTTTGAAATAAATTCTTGCGAACTCTTTAAAACTCTTAAAAAGAAAAGGATTGAAAATATTTTTCAGCTTCATTAAAAGAAAAAAAATATCTATAAGGATTCCTGGGCGTGTTTCCTCAAAGTGGCGTGTTTGGGCACCGAAACCCCCAACCCCTCTCACCCCTCAATTTGAAACAGAAATGCAAATATGATTAATGGGGGGGGGGGGGGCAAATAGGGGGGGGGGGGGAATTGTAATTTTTCGTTTGTTTGTTTATTAGGTCGTGCTAGGTTGGTTACATAATAGCCCAACAGAGTTAGTACCCGCTTGGGTAAGTCATTGGAAAAAACAAGGATGACAACATCCATAAAAGCGAAGCACTGAAACGGTAGGACAAACGGACATTAAAACTTGTATAGTATCTGAACTGAAAAATCGGAACATAAATGTATACATGTCGAATCAAAATTGTAGGTAAATTTGTTGAAAAACTGCTTAAAAACAGGATAATGTTTATGGACATACTTACATTTTTGGACTTGATTATAGAGTTGCTTCGCTTATAATATTGTTCTTTGTTGTCCCAGGAATCAATATATCAAAAATCAGATCAAACGGATAATTAAAACACTTGAAAATTTGTTGTTAAAAAAGAAGAAAAATCAACATATTTAAAATGGACGTACGGACATTCTGGTAATGATTATAGAGTTGCTACGCTTTTAAATCGTACCCAACTACTACAGGAATCATCATGCAAAGTTTGAAATCGATAGGACAATTCTAACATGCCTAAATTAACGAATAAAAGCTATCTATCTCGGACGGACCGACCCTAATTATAGAAAAGCTTCGCTTTTAAAAAACAACCTCCCCCCCACCCCACCCAGTTTATTTTGGGAATTGGGTAGGGGGTTCAGTGCTCGACACGCAGTTTGTGGAAAAAAAAATTCCTAAAAATTACAATTTGACTCATCTGTATTTTTAAAAGCGAAGCTTTTCTATAATTAGGGTCGGTCCGTCCGTAACGGATAGCTTTTTCCGTTAATTTAGGCATGTTAGAATTGTCCTATCGATTTCAAATTTTGCATGCCGCGTCTTCACACCTAGCCTCTAGGGGCTTTGCCCCAAGAGGTAATTTAAAAAAAAATTAACTACCTCTTGTGCTGCAACCACTACTTTTAAATTAACTTCCTAAAAAATGGGGGAAGATTTTTTTTGGAGGGGGGGGGGGGGGTGAAAATGCCCTAAAACCAACACAGGACCAGTTATAGGTATATACCCTGAAGACTAGAATCCAATCGGTTTAGTGGTTACCGAGATCTTAAGGGACGGATGGATAGACGGACTGAGAGATATTGTATATCAAGCTACTTTGTATTATAGATAAGAAAATTTAAAATCTTGTTTTAAATGTTATATCTTTATGAAAGGCTTAAATGGCAAAAATTGGTATTTAATTTGAAAATAAAATTTCATTAACTCCTATAAAATAAAATTCTTATATCCGATATCAAATGCTTTGGTAAAATCTAAAAAACACAAAACAAAGAAAAGAAATATTCCATATATTTGTAAGATGACAAAAAAGTTCTATATATTACTTTATACTAGGGAAATATGTGAAGCTTTCCTTAAATGGAGAACTCAATCAGTTCGGTAGCTATTGCAATAAGACTAATATAACCCTACTACTTTATAGAAATAGGACAAAAAAAAATATTTATTCTTTTATTCCTAAAATAAATGTGATTTAAAAAATCACGCAACCTTCCCTTGTAAACGACGACATTTAATTTTTTTCCGAAATATCTCGATCTTTCTATCTCTTTCTTTGTTCCTAGAATTTAAAATTTTAGATGAATTTATTAAAAGTTACAGCTTTAAATGTATTTTTAAGATTTGATAAAAAAAGTATATCTAATAAAAATATAGTAAATTGTATATTGAATTAAAAAGCTGCGTAAAAAATGCGTATCCTTCAAAACAAGTTATTTAAAGGGTATAGGTAGCTAATATGGTTCTTGTAGAACCCATGTAGAAGCTTTAGCTTAATACAATAACATTGACCACTTACATTTTTGTAATCCCATAAGTTTTTTTATAGAAAAATTAATAGATTTCATTTTTAGCACCAATATTCTTGATCAAAAAATGGTGGTTAAGGAAGCGTTGTTTAAAAAATAATTTTCTTGATATAGGATGAAAATTAAAAATCGAGGTAATAGAGACTGTGCAGCAATAAAACGGCTATTTAAAAGTGCAATTTATATTCAGTTTCCTTTATTAGGTATATAGGAGATAGATTTTTAATATTCTTACTTTGCTTATAGACTTCTTGCCCTAATAGATGATTTTTAAAACATAATTTTCTCGTTTTTAGGAAGAAAAATAAAAAAAAGATTTAACAGAACCTATAAACAATACAAATGTCTACAGATTTATGCTTAAATTATAAATTTTAGCATAACAGGAATATAGTTTTTGAAAAAAAATGAAGCCAAAAAATTCTAAATTTTTTTGGTCTTCAATACAGACCAAGCTATTCAAACCGCTTATAACGCATATTTCACATATCTACACATCTCTGATTCCGTCCGTATTGGCCTGTCTAAACACACGCACACACACACGCACACACACACATTCACAAAGACAGCTGATTGCCCGGTAAATATGTAAAATGTAAATAAACAACTGTTCGTATGCTTGTTGACGTTGCTTTTGATATACATAGTTTGGTTGTGAATTTTTTTTTATTTTTTTTCATTCAAATAGCATATAGTGAATTGTTTATGATTTGGTTATTGAAATATGTCAAGACATTTGCAATATTTTACCTACTGAATGATATTTTAAAATTTATAAGGTTTGATTGATACTTTTTTTTCAGAAAGTAAAAATGGATTACGACGCGTTTGCTTCTTTGAACCCTTATAGATGTAAGTAATTATTAGATAAAATACCTACTCTTTCAATTAGCATATTTTGCAATCAACAAAAAACTCTTTTAAATTAGATTTAGATGAATCTAATTCGTCAGTTATTGTAGGTATATAGGCTGATAAAAAAGGAGACAATGCACGAGTAAGCTCTAAAGTGATTCCAGCTGCTAATTGAAGTACTTTTTGTTTTTTATTACATCAAATGCTGTTAAATGCAGAAGTACATTAATCAAACTGTTTACATTATTACAATTTACTCCTTTTGCTAAATATACATTTCTTATCGAAAATGAATACTTTTGTAACTAAATATATTGCATAATTACTATTTTAACTTTTCACACTTCTTCAAATTTTTATATCAAGACAATATTAGAACTAAACTTTTAGCTCTAAACTATGAAACCCGGCAGTAAGTCAATACTATTGTAAAATTGTCGCACGCATTTAAAGAAGATTAAAGGGTTACTGTTTAATTCTAGGTTTCATAACTTTATTTACCTACCATTTCTTGTCTTTTTAAATTCAAGGAAATTTTGATAGATAAACAAGATATTTGTATTTTAATCTAACATCAAAAGCTAATAGCTTTGTATACTTAGTAACTTAATGGCTACTCTATTAGTTCTCAGGTGCCCATATATATAAATAATCAGGGGTACCATGAGTTTCTGGACTCTGTGGTTCTCTAGATTTTAATAATATTAAAAAAATAGTATTCGAAAATGTTACTTTTATGTTGCTATTCTACTCTTTCATTCCATCTACATATCTGTTTCTCCTATTTTCCTATTATATAAAGTAGTAAGCGTTTTTTGTCTGTCCCGAAGGATCTCGCTAACCGCTGAACCGATATTGTTCTCCTTTACAGAGAAGCTTCTTATAGGTCCTGGAAAGGTTTTAAACTATTTTTCGAGTGTCTTAACCCCCCTCTCCCCCCAAAATAATTTTTATAACTCTTTGGAAACTCAAATTTATAATAGGATGAGGTCGACTTTTCCTTCTCCTACCAGTGTAGTGCCCCTAGAGTCTTCTAGGGGCGTAACCGCTAGTTGTATTAAATAAGGACGCTTGTTTTAAATATTGTTATTGTTAAACAAAACTCCTAAACAATTGTGTATCATGTCAATTTCTCATTTATTTGTCTGAAAGTAATATTTAAGGGGGGTGGAGGGGTTACTACGTTCATTCTGTTCGGAAACCGTGATCAAAATGGGCTAAATATTGAGCTAGATTCTTGTAACTTGGTGCATATGCCTAGTCTATTAGGTACTAGATCTAAATTAAAAAAAGTCCATTTTTTAGGTTAGGTTTGGTAAGAAGAACCCTGCGGAAATGGGTTTTCTAGGCTTTTTGGTCTATTTTTGTGTAGAGACTTACCTACTTTAATTGTTTTTTTTTCTTCTCGAAAACACTGTGTCTATTCTTAAGGACATTAATTAAAATAATTTGGCAAATCGGAGGCCAACCCCATAGGGATAAGGGAGATGCCTACAGGGGTTAAGTGTTTTTTTTTCTAAAGTGTTTCGTAGCCAGAGCCGGAGCCGGGAGCAGCAACATATTTGGTGGAGCCGGATCCGGAGACGTATTTTTTGTTAAAAACGGCTCCGGCTCAAGATTAGCTAAAAGTGTTTTTTTAAAGTAATAATATAATTTGGCAACGGTCTATTTCCATATAATAAACTGAAAAACTATTGTTACTTAAAAAATAGACACACATCCTTCTACTTTTATATAGCTTTAATCAAATAAAAGCAAAATATTTTATATTATTTATTTTATTTTATCAAATTCAATAATGAAAAAAAATTGATATATTAATTTTAAGGTAGGAGCCGGAGCCGCATCAAAATTAAACGGCTCCGACACCCTGCCTAACCTAATATAAAGAATTTTTTTATTTACAATTAGTACGTATTGCACAAGACTTATGTACCAAGTTTCAAAATCTACCTCCATATTTTGTCCATTTTACTCACAGATTACAAATAAACGGCACCGTTTACCACCCCTCCCCTTATGTAAAGTCAATGTATGCCCTAATTAATGCCTATATGCAGTATTAGTAATAAAACATAATCATCGTTTTTTTTAAAGGGATAGTTGCATGAAGTGCATTTTAAAAAATATTGTTAATTTTTTTTCTTTTTAAAATAATATAGTAATGCATAATATAAAGTTATTGATTAAAATTAAAAGATTTGGCCAGGGATTTTCCTAAAAAAATGACTTTTTCATTTTTATTTTCAAACTTTTTACATGTTATATACCTACCTATGGCAAAATCTTTTTTGTCAAAAATACAACTTTTGATCGCATTTACTAAGGGGGGGGGGGGGGCGTAATGACATAAGCTCTTAAACCGTGAGCAAAATGGTCTAAATATTGAGCTAGACCCTTCAAACTTGGTATATAAGCCTAGTCCTATAGGTATTACATCTAAATGGCAAAAAAATCCAAAAAATTTTATTTTTAGGTTAGGTTAGGTAAGAAAAACCCTGCGGGAATAGGGTTTTTAGGCTTTTTTTGGTCTATTTTGATGTGAAAACTTGCCTTAAATTGTTTTTTCTTAGGGTTTTAACTTAAATACACTGTATCTATTCATATGGACATTTTTAAAGATGATTCAGCAAGTCGGGGACCGACCCCGGGGGGCTAGGTGGGTGGCCCGCAGGGGTTAAGTTCATTTTTCCCAATATATTTGTTGTGATACATCAAATAATAGGTTTTTTAGGTCAAGGAACTCAAATTCAGAGCTAAAATAAGCATTAGACTAATCTGAAGCTAGCCCCAGCGGGCTAGGTTGGTGGCCCGCAGGGGTTAAGTGCATTTTTTCTAATATATATCTTGTTATATATCAAACTATAGGTTTTTTAGGTCAAGAAACTCTCCCCCGGGCTAGGTTGGTTTTCTGCAGGGCTTAAGAGCATTTACCTAAACTAACCTAGAAACTTACTCATATTTTTACAGGTTTTTTTCTTGAATAAACTGTGTCTATTAATGAAGACTTTATTTAAGATGATCCAGCAAGTCGGGGACCGACCCCAGCAGGCTAGGTGGGTGGCCCACAGGGGTTAAATGCATTTTCCCCAATATATATGATGTGATACATCAAATGATATGTTTTTTAGGTCAAAGAACTCAAATTCAGAGCTAAAAAAAGCATTAGAATAATCTAAAGCTAACCCCAGCGGGCTAGCTGGGTTGCCCACAGGGCTTAAGTGCATTTTACCTAAGATACCTAGAAACTTACATTTATTATTTTTTTAGGTTTTTTTTCTAGAATAAACTGTCCATTCCATGAGGACCTTATTTCAGATGATTCAGCAAGTCGAAGACCGACCCCAGCGGGCTAGGTGGGTGGCCTGCATGGGTTAAGTGCATTTTTCCCAATATATATGTTGTGATAAATCCAATTATATATTTTTTAGGTCAAAGAACTCAAATTCAGAGCTGAAATAAGCATTAGACTAATCTGAAGCTAACCCAAGCGGGCTAGATAGGTAGCCCACAGGGCTTAAGTGCATTTTACTTAACCTAACCTAGAAACTTACATTTAAATTTTTTTTATGTTTTTTTTCAAATAAACTGTCTATTCATGAGGACCTTATTTCAGATGATCCAGCAAGTCGAAGACCGACCCCAGCGGGCTAGGTGGGTGTCCCTCAGGGGTTAAATGCATTTTTTTAAAAAGTATGTGTTGTCATACATCCAACTATAGGTTTTTAAGGTGAAGAAGCTCAAATTTACAGCTAATAAAAGCATCAGACTAATCTGAAGCTAGCCCCAGCGGGCTAGGTGGGTTGCCTGCAAGTCTTAAGTGCATTTACCTAACCTAACCTAGAACCTTACTTTTTTTATGGTTTTTTTCTGGAATAAACTGTGTCTATTTATTAGAACATTATTTAAGATTTAAGACCCCAGCAGGCTAGGTGCATTTTTAGTTGTCATACATAAAATTATAGGTTTTTTAGGTCCAGAAATTCAAAGGGGTAGTTTCACGAAATGCATTTGAACTTAATTTAGTGAACTGCATATTTTTTCCTGGTTAATTGGTTAAACTACATTTATATGGCATATATTTGAAAGAATTTCAATTTTGATAGTACAATGTTAGTGGTGGAAGAATTTAATGTGCTAATAGGATACAATTTTTTAATTTAATGTATACCACATACCACGAAAAAACTAGCATCAGGTTTCTATTGTGTTTTTTTAGCTCCAAATTGACTTAAAAAACCTATAGTTTGATGTATAACAACACATAATTTGGAAAATTAACCTCTGCAGGCCACTCACCTAATCCGCAGGGGTTAGCCTTAGGTCAGTCTAATGCTTAAAATAGCTCTGACTTTGAGTTTCTTGACATAAAAAACCTATAATTTGATGTATGACAACACACTACACTACACCCCTGTGGGCCACCCACCCGCTGGGGTCGGTCCCTAACTTGCAACAAGATCTATATTGGAAATAATGCATTTAACCCCTGCGGGCCACCAACCTAGCCCGCTGGGGCTAGTTTCAGATTAGTCTTATGCTAATTCTAGCTCTGAATTTGAGTTAACTGACCTAAAAAACCTATAATTTAATGTATCGCAACATATATATTGGGCAAATGCACTTAACCCCTGCGGGCCACCCACCTAGCCCGCTGGGGTCGGTCCCCGACTTGCTGGATCATCTTAAATAAAGTCCTCATTAATAGACACAGATTATTCAAGAAAAAAACCTGTGAAAATATAAGTAAGTTTCTAGGTTAGGTTAGGTAAATGCTCTTTAAACCTGCAGAAAATCAACCTAGCCCGGGGGGGTTAGCTTCAGGTCAGTCTAATGCTAATTTTCGCTCAGAATTTGAGTTTCTTGACCTAAAAAACCTATAGTTTGATATATAACAAGATATATATTAGAAAAAATGCACTTAACCCCTGCGGTCCACCAACCTAGCCCGCTGGGGCTAGCTTCAGATTAGTCTAATGCTTATTTTAGCTCTGAATTTGAGTTCCTTGACCTAAAAAACCTATTATTTGATGTATCACAACAAATATATTGGGAAAAATGAACTTAACCCCTGCGGGCCACCCACCTAGCCCCCTGGGGTCGGTCCCCGACTTGCTGAATCATCTTAAATAATGTCCATATGAATAGATACAGTGTATTTAAGTTAAAACCCTAAGAAAAAACAATTTAAGGCAAGTTTCCACATCAAAATAGACCAAAAAAAGCCTAAAAACCCTATTTCCGCAGGGTTTTTCTTACCTAACTTAACCTAAAAATAAAAATTTTTGGATTTTTTTGCCATTTAGATGTAATACCTATAGGACTAAGCTAATATACCAAGTTTGAAGGGTCTAGCTCAATATTTAGACCATTTTGCTCACGGTTTAAGAGCTTATGTCATTACGCCCCCCCCCCCTTAATACCTAGAGCTTTTAACTTTTTATACAACAAAATAATTAGGTACAAGAGTATTCTATGATATGTATTTTTTTGTAATATTGATGTAAAACTTACAAAGGAGTATATATATAAATATGTTTATATTGTATGGTTAGTTAGTTTGTGGAGATAATGTGTATATCGTCAGGAAACCAGATGGTTTTCTTTATTTTTTAAAAGTACCTATCCATAGAAAAACTGTCCTATGAAGAACCGGATGTTTTTTTTTATGTTCTTTAACTTTAGAGAACTTGCCCTAAGGAAACCTCGGTTCATTTTTATATAACTCTTGTGAATTATTGTCAAATAAAAAAAGTTTAGTCAGGTCAAAGTTAAAAATTCTTTTACACATAATCATATCTAAACAATGCCTAATATATTCTACTAAGGCATATTAAAGTACACTACTCAAAGTACCTTAACTCTTTAAATGCACTTCGTGCTTTTTTTCTCCAATGGGTCATTGATTTTTTTTTTTGATATAGGATACATGAATGGTTCATCTATTAAACTTGCTACCAATGCATTAATTCACTAAATTTACTAAATGTAGCCATACTTTTCTTTCTATTTAGCTGACCCAGTCAGAAAGCCAGGCATAGTACAGCGCCCAGAAGATGCACATCCAGATGCAGGTACTGTTTTTGGATGCTTGCGTAGTAATCCTATTATATAAAGTATTTTTTTGTCTTTAGCGAAGGATCTTGCTAACTGCTGAACTGATATTGTTCTCCTTTACAATAGATTTTGTTACAGGTCCAGGGAAGGTTTTTACCTATAATTGGGGAGTGTATCTTCACCCTCCCAATTAAATAAACTAGGTATTTTCTTTTTAAAACTCAAATTGAAAGATGGAGGTAGCCGGGTCGAATTTCCCCTCTAACCTTAAGTATCCCTAGAAGTTCTAGGGGCTTCGCCTCTAGTTAGTAATAAAGTAAATTGTAGTTTTGCTTAATTTAATTTTTTCATAAGAAATGTTGTATACCGCTATTAGTATGAATGAAATATTAAATATACCTATATAATTTTTAGTTCCAAATATTCCAATTTTGGTGGAAACATAAGGGAGATAGCACTTAGAATGAAAATTATGTAATGAAATTTGGCAAGATAGGTATACCTAATTTTTTTTAAATGGGAGGGGGCGGTCGTGTACTTTTTGAAACTAAACGACAACTCAACTTTAAAAAAGGTTTACATCAATGAAAGGGAACTATCCACATGGGAGCAAGTGATTCTAAGCACTTTCCAGCATTGATCCTTAGTTTTTTTTTAGTGAATATACTAGTTATCAACTAAAAAGTTTGGTTTTACCATGGTTTTATATGAAAAAAACTTTAAAATGTAAATCGTTTTTTGATCCAATATCATCAAATGCTTTTTGAGTTCAAAGAACAAAATAAAATAACACGGCAGAAAAGCATTAAATGCTGTAAATTGCAAAAGTACTTAAATTAAACTGTTTATAATATTACATGGTACCAACCCTTTTTCTAAATAAACATTTTTAATCAAAATAATATACTTTTGTGTCAAAGCTTTAAAAAGCAGTTTGAAACATCAAAACATTAGATAATATTGCACCAAAAATGCTTTGCTTTTAAATTTTTTTCATATAAAACTAGGGATGGCAATCCGTCAAATTTTGGACCAGATTCGGATTCTTACAAGAATCCGTCCAAAAAAATAGCGGATTCTCGCGGATTCCAGATTCTAGCAATATTTTAAAAGGCTTTTTAAAAAATTGAAAATTTAAGTGCTACATATGTCCTAAAAATTAACGTTCTTGGTGTTTTCTATAATTCACTTCCGAGATTTTAAAAGATGTTATATATACCTAGCGGCTTCGCCCCCAGCCTCTAGGAGCTGTGAACCAACTTCCCCAATAAACAAAAAAAAATTTTTTTGGGAGAGGGGGGGGGGGTTGGGGGTGAACCATCCTCCAAGAAAATAGCTAAAAACCACCACAGGACCGATATGTATATACCCTGAAAAGTAGAATCCGATCGGTTCAGTGGTTACCAAGATCTTAAGGGATGGACAGACAGACACACAGGCAGACGGACAGACATCATTCTACTTTGTGTTATAGATGATGATAATGACAAGTATTAATAAACTCTAGGCTCTAATTTTAGTCTACCAACTAGCGGCTACGCCCCTAGAGGCCTCTAGTGGCACTTTGAATGTTTTTTTTTTATTTGAAATATCTAATTAGAGAAATAATTGGTTTATGCTTCGTTCAAGTTTCTTTTTTGGGAGGGTTATTTTTTTCTAGGGGCAATTTCTCTTGGGAGGGTGGTGGTACCCTCCCCCAAAATAGTTATAAACCTTCCCTGGACCTATGAGAAGCTACCCTGTTATGGAGAACCCGATCGGTTCAGCGGTTATTGAGATCCTTCGGTACAAACACACAGACAAACAGACATCCTGTTACTTTAGTATAAGGATTAAGAATCCGAATCTGCTATTTAAAAACGGTTTCCGGATTCAAATTCCAAAATTGGCCAAAAAATTAGGCGGATTCCGGATCCCAGATTCAGATTGCCAACCCTATATAAAACCATGGTGATACCTAACTTTTTAGTCGATAAACCAAATAGTAAACTTAGACCTAGTATATTCACTAAAAAAATACTATGGATCAATGCTGGAAGGTGCTTAGAATCACTTGCTCTTGTTCGTGGATAGATCCCTTTGGCATGGCTGTTGTTTTAAAGAATTTGGAACTGAACAAAAAAAGTTTCTCTCAGAAGGTTAAAAATGATCTAAATAGCAGTTTTTGAAATAAGACAAAAATTTACGGCGGTTTTCGGCAAAAACAGCAGTTCTGCCGCCGTCTCCCCACGGAAAAAGCAAATGCTATGCCTATTTTTAGTGCTTTAACTCTTTTTTTGGGTTATTTGCTTTAACAAAGTTACAAACCTTAAACCTTACCTGGACCTATGATAAAATTTTCTGTACAGAAAAACCTTCTCTGTCCAGTATTTATCAAGATACATACATACAGACTCACACCCTATTACTTGTATATAATAATATATAAATACTACACTAGGACTAATAAATTCATTTCAAAAGAAAAAAAGGTCTTGCAAAGTCTTTATTTAAAACAAAAAAAAACACCTATTAAAATAACTAAAGGGGTAGTTGCACGAAATGCATTTAAACTTAAATTTAGTGAACTGCTAATTTTTCCCTTTTTAATGGTTTGAACTACATTTCAATTTCTACCATGTAGTTTTAATAATATCAAGAAATGAAATTCGTATTCTTGTGATATATACAATGGATATAGTTGGCTTATTTTCACAAAACAGCACATTGACTATTTTTGTGATATCTTATTGTTTGGTATTTATTGTAGGGTTGGCAATCCGTCCAATGTTTGGACCTGATTTGGATTCGGATGCTTACAAAAATCCGCCCAAAAATGAAACAGATCAATCCGTGGATTCCGGATTCTTTTTTTTTTTTGACGGATTCCAGATCTTCAGATCTCGGATTCTAGCAATATTTTAAAAGGCCCTTTTTAAAATAAATTAGAGAATTAAATCTTATCGGGTGCTGGGAAGAATCTAAAGCAGCGTTTTTTCATACTTTCACAAAAGCTTTTCTCCTATTTCTAGACCCTACATCGCCCATTTGCTAACCCTTACTCAACCTAACCTAACTTTGTTAAAAATTGAAATATATATTTAGACAAAAAAAACTCAAGATGCTGATTTTAGCTTAACAATTAACAATCCGAATCCGCTATTAAAATAACGGATTCAAATATTTCCATAAATTGAACAGATTCCGGATTGGATTGCCAACCCTAATTTATTGTAATACAAAGTTATATATGTTTCATGGTATACTCGTAACTTCTGCTCGAAATCATTTTTTTGAAATGCACTTCATGCAACTTTCCCTTTACCAAAGATACTAAACTTATTTTTTCTGTGTTTTTTAGGCTGATGTTGTTGACAATGAACAACCTTAAGGCGGTGGCAAAGGTCCGAATGAGGTACAGCTGTAGTCGGCGGTCAAGCCGCCAGAGGAGACAAGAGCGAGGTGTTGAGACTCTGTGTGGGACTTGTCAATGGGGCTGTTAAGTAAGTTTTTAGATAGATAGATAGACGGGCGGCATTATAGCTAAAAACGGTAGACACCGAATGAATGGACAAATGATAGAGTAGAGATTTTTGGTCAATTTAAAAGAATGAAAAAATAGATGTAAGTAGCTTGGATTTATAGTCAGGGGTCAGATAAAGTACCTAATCAATATTATTAAGAGTAATTTCAAATGATAAGTTGTTAGGTATTTAAAACCAATTTTTGAACTTAAAACAAGTGAAAATTCTTTTCAAATTATTGCACTTAAATCTAACTCGATCAATTAAGATTTAAATGCATTTTTTATGGTCTAGTCTGCTTTTTTTATACACTGATAGTTTGTACAAACTGATCAATATCTTTACTTTCAGGAATGTCAATAGGATAACCCTACTCGTCATTCACCTGCACACCAATCTAGAAAAACTTTGGCAAGAATGTGCTGACTACACAGGCAAATGGGACCAAATGCGGGGACACCGGGACGAACACCTACCCAAAGCAGTAGTTATTTGTTAAAATGTTCTTTTTTCTTTTCGCTAAAAACTGATTTAAATCATTTGACGTTTGTATATTTCCATTGAAGGGATACTTGCATGAAGTGCATTTGACAAGATTGATTGCAAGCAAAAATTACAAGAATATCATCTAACATAATTAATTTTTTATTACAATAAATAGCAATCAATTAGACACCATCAAAATAGTCATCAGAATGTTTTTGTGAATACAGGACAGCCATTTAAAATGCAAAAATCCAAAAAATATGATTTTCAAGTCTTGATATTTTTAAAACTACCTTGTAGAAAATTGAAATTCTTTCAAATACCTATAGATCATAAAGATGTAGGTAGTTTAAACTATTGAACAGAAAAAAATATGCAGTTCAATAAATTCAAGTTTAAATGCACTTTGTGCAACTACCCCTTATCGTTTCTTCCTTGCTTTCCTTGATTAATGTCAATTGCTTTATCAGTGCTTTCCCTAAAAGTGCCTGCATGTATTCCCAAGGCCTTACTCTACTACGGGAATACAGTATCCAATTAACTTAACCTGACCTAAACAAACAAAAAATCAACCCCCCTTTTTTCCAATTTACTTCAAAGTAGGGGAAGAGGGGTTGGTGATAATCTGTGCTTGACTAGGCGCTTTTAGGGGAAACCACTGATGTTATTCTTTACTTTTTCCTTTTGAGTAGACAAATACATTAGGTTGTAGATCAATCTTTCATTGTGATTTTAAAAAATATTTTAATAAAAGTACCCAGGTATATTACGGGTTAGGACAATCGACGAAAAATTTATGTACAACCACAATTTCAATATACAAAATTGCTCCTTTGTAGATTTAAATTAAGTTTTGACACCTATGGTTTGTAAAATTCAATTAAGATTCTATTAGGTTCCCAAATTTTTTTTTTTTTTAAGTACAATTAATATTAATCTAATCTTACCCACCTTAAAGTGGATAATAATTTTTATGGGAAGTAAAGGTGTGTAAAGGGGGGATTTTAAATGCAACCATTTCGTAATTAATTTGCAAATGGCACTTAGAATCCGAATTTCGTTATGAAAATCCTATGTAGGTCTCTTTTCACTAAATTGAACAAAAAGTTGCAAAAGTAAAGACTGTCGGCTCAGCCGTTAGGCCGTTTTTCGGCTATTTTCCCATAAAAATGTCACAAGCCCTATCTAAACATCATACTCTTGGCCTCTCCTAGCCGTTTACATCTTGTTCTAGCCGGTAGCGACTGCTACTAGAAATTGAAAAAAAAATGGTAATTGGCATCATTAAACACGAAGCCACTATCGGTTACTTCTACAACTTTTTGTTTAAATTAGGGAAAATAGATCTACCAAAGATTACGCATGCCAAGTTTCATAACAAAATTCGAATTCTAAGCAACATATGTGCATTGATTACAAAATGGTTGCATCAACCCCCCCCCCCCCCCTTAATTTGAGCTCTTTCTTTAATTCTCTCGTGATAGTTTTTTTGTTGAATTTTTTATTTAGTTGCACAGCTACTTCATATATATAATATACTAGCGGCTACGCCCCTAGAGGCCCCTAGGGCACTTGAGGAGGGAGGAGTCGAATTTGATAACCCAATTTCTTATTTTAGATTTTAAGAGAAAGTACCTACCTATTAAAAAAAATTTTGAAGGTGGAAATTTTTTTTTTTGGAGGGGGATATTTTTCATTTTTTGGGAGGGGGGAGGGTTAGGGGTGTTCCACCCCCCAAGAAAAGTTATAAATCTTCCTGGGACCTATGAGAAGCTACCCTGTTAAGGAGAACCCGATCAGTTTAGCATTTAGCGAGATCCTTTGGTACAAATAAACAGACAAACAATCAGACACACAGACTAAGATCCTTTTACTTTATTATAAGGACTAGCGGTTACGCCCCTAGAGGCCTCTAGGGGCACTTGAGAAGGAGAGAGTCGAATTTAATAACCCAATTTGAAATTTCTTTTTTTAGATTTTAAAAGAAAAGGTAAAAAAAATTGGGGGGGGGGGCGAAATTTTTAATTTTAATTAAACAAAATTCAAACAATTTTTTTTTCCGGGGGGGGATTTTTCATTTTTGGGGGTTTGGGGTGTCCCACCCCCCAAGAAGTAGTTATAAACCTTCCCGAGACCTATGAAAAGCTACCCTGTAAAGGAGAACCCGATCGGTTCAGCAGTTAGCGAGATCCTTGGTAAAGACACACAAACACCCTGTTACTTTAGTATAAGGATTATCAAACTGTAATACTGAAGACCATGTATAACATAGTATTACACACAATATTCAGCGACTATTAAGATAAAAATCATAGAATTAAAACCAGTTTTGCTTGCCGATACCTTCAGCCCCTCACTTTAATATCTAGAAAGCTGTGTATTAAATTCTAAATTGTTATATATTTGTTATGTAATACACTTATTGATTGAAATAAATACACCATTTAGAAAGTAATATTTTAATTAAAGCGTGGCGACTCTACAATCCTAATATCTCAGTAAGTCTGTTAAGAATTACTTTTTAATATAGTTTTTTTTAGCAATGATAATTTATAAATTACTCTAAAATTTACTTTGTCTAAGATCGAATTTATTTACCAAAGATTGCATAGGTACAATTCCCCGATCTTGGACGACAATTTCACCATTGGGAAAAGAAATAAAATTAACATAGGTATATTAGGTATAATTTGATAAAATTACATCAGCATTCCGATAATAATATCTCTTAAAAATAGGTTGTGTCTCAAGAAATATGATTTAAGGAATAAGAAATTTTCTTGATAAAAATGTCTTCAAATCAATTCAAAATTGAAAGTAAAAATCCTGAGAGGATAATACCACTTTTTGATTTCTACTTCGAAAACCTTTAAGCAATCATTAACATTTTTATTTGTCCTAAATATAATCCGAACAGCAACATCGCAAGCCCTTAAATATTTCTTTTCAGGCGTGCGTTTTACGTGCAAAATCATTACTATAACATATCGAAATAACATTTAAAATTAAAGTCCTTTCTTCCATCACTTCTTGTCTAAATACAACAAAGATAACAAAATCCATAAAGCAAAGCTCTGAAATGGTAGGACAAGCAATCATTAACACTTGCATCAGAACTGAACAAACATAATATAAATGTATAAGTCTAAGTAAAATAGCAAGTAAATATGGTGACTCGTGCCACGACATGCCAGCAATTTTATTTTGGGTGCTACTCCCTTAGTTTTAGAGATAATTGGGTAAAATCTTTTTGGTTGTGTAACCCCAAGTTTTGGTATCTTTAAAAAAAAACGGTGACTGGACCACCATTCGCCGCCGCCCCAATTTTTTTTTTATTGCATTTCTCGCTGTATTAGGCAATTTGGAATCATTTGCGACCATGTTATTTTTAAAAATTTCCCATTGCAAGTAACCCTGGGACTTCAGTCATTTTTTTCAAATTCTCCTTTATCAAGGTAGATCTTAAATTCAGTGCTTTTATTGAACTTTTAAAGATATTGAAACAAAATCTTTTTGGGTTGGTCAGTAAAATATATTTTTATAAATAACTGCGGCGGTACCGCCGCTCCTGCCATTTACCGCAGTTTTCCGCCGCTGCCAAAAAAATTTGTTATTGCATTTCTCGCCGAATCAGGTAATTTGGAATCATTTGAAACCTTGTTATTTTTTAGCGGGACAGCAGGAGCGGCGGTTTTATTAAAGATACCAAAACTTGGGTTAATTAGTGACACAACTAAAAAGATTTTACCCAATTATCTCTAAAACTAAGGGAGAAGCACCCAAAATAAAATAGTTGGTATGTTGTGGCACGAGTCATCATCCCCCCCACCTTTGTTGCAAACCTGCTTATAGACATATTTACATTTTTAGGACTTATATATAGAGCTGCTTTGCTTATAACATTGTACCTTATCGTAATTGGAATCAAAGGGAGTTATAAATAGTAAAAATCCCTATGTTTTAATGGATGTACAGTCTTTCTGGTAAAGATTATACATATAGTTGTTTGTTACGCTTCCTAAATCAATACGACAATTGAATAAGTGTGAAGAGCTAACTTTCTGGGTATACATATTACATACGGACGGACGGTTCGGACCCTAATTAAAACTAAAAGTAATAAAAACTACATTATCAACATCTACAAGTAGCGAAGTCAAATCATAGGATGGAAGAAGTATGTTATAATGGAAATGTTCAGTTCACATAACAAAAGAAAAGAGAATTTGCATAAACTCAAAGAAAATCACGAAACCTAATTACCTACCTACAGACAAAGTGAATTAGGTATAGTGTAGCCAAGCTTTAAAAAAAGACAAATATTTAATGAAAAAAATCTGTTAAGTTTAAAAAATATTTATTTCTGTTAAAAAAATCGGACTGAGGTACATAGGTAAATAAAAAAAATACTATAGGTAATAATGATCAAATTATAGAACAATGAATTTTTACAGCTTTTAAATCTCATTGACAAATGGTACAAATTTCTATTTTGAGGTATATTATCACATACAATGTTAGATATATCACAAAAAATTGAATCTACAACTAAGATCGAAAACGTCATTTCCCGCCGAATTTTTATTTACCTTTTCTCGTCAAAATAGACAATTTCGAATCATCTGAGACAAAACTAAAATTTAAATGCAAATATTAAAATAATTCATCATATTGTATTATAAACAGCTGTCTGCGGATATAAAACTGTAAATAATAAGATTAATACAATTTTTTTAGCCTCGAGATGCCGAATGGATCTAATGTCAAACATGCCATCTTCTTTACACAACTTTACAACTTTGGATTTCACCTCCTATTGTGTTTGCACACACAGACGAGCTAACATCTCTAAAAATCACCTAAAAATTAAAATAGTTCATACCAAAAAGTGTTATTTTTTTTGCAAAATTGCCACAGTGATTCTTCCACACAAAGTACTTTGTATAAAAAAAACTTGTTACGTGTTCATACAGACTGACGGACTTTGCGAATTTAAAAGTAGCTACGCTACTACAAAATTCATTTTTGCACTTTCCTTGTAAGGACTAGAGTTGCAAACACCTTCCCTAAACACTAAAATCAAAAAAGAAATGACCTATATGCAATAAATGTTTTGTTTTTTAAAATCTGCGGGCGGCGGCTTTTTTTGCGGGAACTGCGGGTAAGTCGCGGTTTTCCTTTAAAATTGTTGTTCCTCTAGTAATTACTTATTAATTTTAAAAAGTTTTACTCAATTATCTTTAATAGTAATGGAATAACAGAGAAATTAAGATTGCTGTTATGGTTTGTAATTCCCCCCCCCCCCCTCAAATTTAGGTTTTACAGGCAATTTTCAGATTAAAAATTTTTAAAGTTGCGCTACCGACCCCACTCTGGAAACTTCACTTAAAGTTGTATTATATTCTCAAAATTTAGAATCATATATGGTTTGGTATGGGGTCGGTAGCGCAACTAGGAGTAAAATGAGGAAAACTAATTTTTTTAGCTAAATTTTTCAGTAAAAAAATGACGAAAAATTTTTCATAAATTTACTTTCAAAGCATAAAATTAACACTTTTAAGGTAAAATATATAATAAAAATGTTTTTATTTATTGATTTGGTATATATATTTGTAAAGAATATGAACGAAATTAGTTTTTAATAGATATTTATGCAAAAAAAAATTATTTTTCATATCTAGGTAGAAAATAAAAAGTAGATTTTTGACCTTCAAAAAATATTGATTTGACCCAACTTTGAAGTAAAAAAAAACTTAGTTCCAAACGTTATTTTTTCTTTTCCTTGTCCATTATGCATGGGCTGGGGTATGTAAATCAATAATATCAAGTTAAAATAAGAAAATTTGATCATGACTTTTTTGCCAAATTTCCACCCTTAGACCGTTGTGGTGGACTACTTCTTAATTATTTAATCTCCAGACTAACAACGGAAAAGAAATAGAAACAAATCAGATTTAAGTACTTTTATTGTAACATTGACATGATACTGAACATAGGTAAAAAAGCATAGACAATTATTCTTACAATAACAAAGATGATTACATATTTTTTATGCCTTTTTGAATGAAAGGCATATATTTTTCACTTCTTTCAATAATTCAGTAATAATCTGAATTCCCGTAATTTGTATAACCGTTTTCTTAATATTTTTTGTAGTATGAACAATAACGTTTATTTTTGTTATACAAAGGATGTGGGCAATCTAATCGACCATATCGTTCTACCAAAGAGCAACACCTAAAAATAAATTACTCAGTTATTTTCAAACCTTACAGAAAAAAAGGATGACAATATCCATAAATAGCTAAGCTCTAAACATAGAAAATAAAATTAAGACGAACAGACAAGCAGAGGGAGGGAAGAGCAAGTTAAGGAATTATAACTCATTGTTTTTGGAAATCTACAATAACATTTTACAGAAATAGTATTATCGACAGAAAAAGCAAGGGGACTGTGACTCGTAACATGACATACCAGCAATTTTATTTTTGGTGCTACTCCCTTAGTTTTAGAGATAATTGGGTAAAATATTTTTGGTTGTGTCAATAATCACTCAAAGTTTTAGTATCTTTCTTTAAAAACGGCGGCGGATCCGGAAATGAACGGTGAAAGTGGTGGTCAACCCGACGTTTTTATTTAAATGTTTTTTTAATGACCATGATAAACAAGAATTTTCAAAAAATGTCCTTGAGGTTAGTTATAATGGGAAACTAACAGCGGGTGCGGCGATCCCGCCACCGTTTTTTATGAAAGATACAAAAACTTGGGGTAATTATTGACACAACCTAAAATATTTTACCCAATTATCTCTAAAACTAAGGGAATAGCAACCAAAATAAAATTGCTGGTATGCCATGTTACAAGTCACCCCCCCCCCCCCCTTATATTCTGGATAATCAAAAAAAATCAGCTGTTTATACATCGAAAATGGATTATCACAAAAAAATCAGCCGTTTATACATCAAAAGTCTCCTTTACTGAATGA
This sequence comes from Acartia tonsa, assembly GCF_053477335.1. Classification (NCBI taxonomy): domain Eukaryota; kingdom Metazoa; phylum Arthropoda; class Copepoda; order Calanoida; family Acartiidae; genus Acartia; species Acartia tonsa. The sequence continues at coordinate 15,601,544 of NC_137272.1, read as the reverse complement.
GGCTCAGGCTGAATTAATATTTTGTTGCTGCGGCAGACAGCAATGCTAATGTAAGCTGATAGGCTGTGGCTGTAGATATAATATTACTTACGTTTCAAGAATGTTATTCTCCAATTTGTAAGAATTAGTGCAGGCGGTTCGCCGGCTTGGACAGCGACCTGGAAAGACTGTACTTGATGACTAAAAGAATTTGTTGGTTACTTTATTTACATTATTTAGCTTATAAACAAAGTTAGTTTATAGAGGAGGAGAATGTTATAACCAGTAGAGTGCACACATTTTTGCCAGGGGGATGCACTTTTTCATTGTAAGGGGGTTGGGTACATCTCGCTCAGTATAAAACCCCAAGGATCTTAAAGGATAAGACAATGGACGATATATTGATGTACATACCCAATGATGTTAAACAAAATTACTACTTCAGTATTAAAAAAGCATTGCCTGAAATGTTAGGACAGCCCTAGTGTAATAAAGAATCAATCCAAATTTTATTAGAGTATATACATAATGTTATTAAGCTAAGGAATTTGAATCATGATTTTATATCTTTGGGTACCTGTCAAGTTAACAGTCCAATGTCCCCTTCCACCCTGGTTCAACCCCCTACATAACCAACTTACTCAAAAGTTAAACAAGTATTCTTTGACCAGTAATGTAATGCAAATTATTTTTTCACATTGCCTTAATTTAAGGGGGGTTGACTTTTTAAATTTGACATCCCCCTTGGCTGTTTTAGGTTGTATAAGTTTTTTTTTTGACTCTTATTGAAGGGAATATATATTCATCCCTTATCTTTCTAAAGTGGGTGGACTGGTCACACCCCCTTCTGCACAAATCTGGTCATAATCTTCTAATTAAACCTTATAGTATGACCATATGACATAGTATTCTGCTCTGAAAAAATAATTTTAACTTACTATAGCCCATGTAGCGTATTGTTTTACTGCTCCTGATATGCTATGTACGTTGTCATTACGTATGTTGTCATTGTCAATCAGATCATTGATTCGGATCTGTCCATAGACAATCAGATTCATGAACCTGAATGATATATATATAAGTAATATATTATGTTATGATAATTGTAAAGTTACCAAAACATGTAGTCTTAGGAAAAAGATATAATTAAAATTTTCTTGTTAAGCCTCTAGAAATTGAAGCTAGGTTTTTAATCTATAAAGTTGTCCGTGCTTCAACCAATGAATCAAGATCTCAGTTTTTAGTCTCATAATAAAACAACTTTCCTTCGTTCTGCATGTAATAAAAACAGTGGCGTGCAAAGCACTTTGTCTAGGGGGGGGGGGCATTTTGAAGATTTTGCAAAATTTTGCCCCCCCCCCCTCCTTAAACAAAGTGCCCCCAGGGGGCACTTTGCTTTGATTGCACAACCTTTGTCTGAGAAGTCCTAACTGTGCATGGTTATGAGTTGTGCCTGTTTTGAGCCAAGGCATTCCCCCTACTCTAACTATTTATGTCGCGCATCTGACATAGCAGCAGTAGGAACCATTTTTAACGTCTTTAGTTATAATGCGGTGTCGGACCGAGATTCGAACCTATCACCTTCCCGACGACGAGCGGATGCGCTACGTGTTGAGCCACGGTCGCGGGTTTTAATGGGGTATATATGGAATTGTGAAAATATGGCTGTCGAACCGCCACTCCCCCTGTAAACCACCAATTTTTTTTTGCGTTTCTCGCCTAATTAAGCAATTTTGAAAAACCCTAAACTTCAGACAAAAATATACGACAGAGAGTTATATCTTAAAAATACTATCAGATATACATATAATAGTATACATTTTTAAAACCATTGTCACTAAATAAATTTCTGCTTATATGATATGCCTAGAACTTCTTCTTTAAATGTTAAAGGTCTGGAAGATGGGCTTTTATACTTCAGGTAATAACTGTAATGTGTGAGAATTTGAACTTACGTATATTAGCGTGTTCATGTAACTAAGAAAATTGAAAGACACACAGACAGACGAACATGATATCCTCGTCAGATAATAGCTGTGATTTAAAAATGAAAAACTTACCAAACAAAAAGGGTAGTTCTTCCTAAAATCATTTCAAGTACTGAAATAAAATTTAAAAGTTACTTATATGATATAGAAAGGTAAGTGATAAAAAGACTTAAGAAATTATGTTAATTATCCTACACTTTTTTTTGAAAAAATGTAAAAACAAATAAAGGAAAAATAGACAGGAAGTTAATTTTACCTTTAAAAAGTAGTTTTGGTTGTTCTTCCTGCAAAGCTTTGGTTTTAACTGTATGATCAAAAATAGAAAGCTAAAATATTAATTCAGTATCTAGGGTTCGGCAAATAAATTGTCCCAACTTTTTAGTGTGAAGAAGAAATTACATCTTAGACAAAAAAAATTGCCTCTATTGGGTTTTCCCCCAACTGGACTCAGGGTTGTCATTTTGGGCGGGCGCTTTTGGGCCGCCTAATATAAGGTCCTTTTGGGCAGTTTTGGGCACCTTCCTTATGAGGAAAGAGAAAAAGGGGAGGGGGTAAAAAAAGAGGGGAGGCGGGCCTATTTTTTGGGTTTAACAGGATGTGTGTCTGTTTGTTTGTGTGTCTGTGTGTTTGTACCGAAGGATCTCGCTAACCGCTGAACCGATTGGGTTCTCCTTAACAGGGTAGCTTCTCATAAGTTCTGGGAAGGATTATAACTATTTTGGGGGAGGGTACTACCACCCTCCTAAGGGAAATCGCCCCTAGAAAAAATTACACCCCCCTTAAAAATTTTTTTTACAATTTTTTAAACTAAAAATAAAAATGGGGGGAGGCAACCCACCCCCCCCCCCCCAAAAAAAAAAAAAAAAAAATTATTCCCCCCCCTCCAATTGTTTTATACTTTTTCTTTTCAAATCTAATGTGATAATTGGGTTATCAAATTTGACTCTCCACTCCTCAAGTGCCCCTAGAGGCCTCTAGGGCCGTCGCCGCTAGTTAACTATATATAAAATTAGTAAGCTTTTTTGTATGTAGAAAAGGAATTCGCTGAACCGATATGGTTCTCCGGTATTATCCTTTTAGAAATTTTTTTCAATTTTGAAAATTTGAGTAACCTAAACTAAAATAGTTGTTTGTTGTCAAAATTGAAAAAAAAATTCTTAAGAGGAAAACGCCAGTTCTCCTTTCCAGTGCAGTGGAGCTTTTCTAGGTCCTGAGATGGTTTTAGACTTTTGTTAAATAAGTTTTGTTCTAACTTCAAAAGTAAAAAATTTCAGTTTTTACCTGTCCAGAATTTACCTGGAGGCCTGCAGTACCTGTACCTGGAGCCCGATTTCAAATTTTTCTTCAAATTAGTTCATACCATACATAAAGTAGCAACTTTTGTAAAATAAGTTTTGTTCCAACTATAAAAGTAAAAAATTTTAGTTTTTACCTGTCCAGGATCCACCTAAAGGCCTGCAGTACCTGATCCTGGAGCCCGATTTCAAATTTTTCTTCAAATATGTTAATACCATCCATAAAGTAGCAACTTTTGTTAAATAAGTTTTGTTCTAACTTCAAAAGTAAAAAAAATCAGTTTTTACCTGTCCAGAATTTACCTGGAGGCCTGCAGTACCTGTACCTGGAGCCCGATTTCAAATTTTTCTTCAAATTAGTTCATACCATCCATAAAGTAGCAACTTTTGTAAAATAAGTTTTGTTCTAACTATAAAATTTAAAATTTTCAGTTTTTACCTGTCCAGAATTCACCTGGAGGCCTGCAGGATCTGAACCTGGAGGCTGATTTTTATTTTTTCTTCATATATGCTCATAACATCCCAAAAGATGCATTTTTGGTTTAATAAGTTGATCTCTGACTCTTCAAACAAAATTTTTTTTTCATTTATACCTGTCCAGAAGTGACCTTCCAGCCTGCAGCACCTGAACCTGGAGACCTATCAAATTTTTTTTTAAATATAAGGAAAATACACCCAAAAACTAAACTTTTTCCCCAAATAACCTATCCTATAACTCCTAAGACAAAGCCTATAATCCCTGTTTACGCAAAAGTGTCAGATGTGCCCCCCC